>NC_092589.1:78182500-78477500 GCF_047663525.1 Anas platyrhynchos
TTCAGGTAGATATTGTTTCACTGTGAAAGGTTACTGAAACTTGGAGTTTCTGAGAAAATGTGTTTGATGATAATTAAATACATCCGAGTAGGAATAAGCTTATCTCCTCCAAGAAATAAGCAGTACATTTAATTTCCCAGTCCTCAGGTTCCTTTCCAGACCATAACATGTATGCTTCTTTTAAGCAGAAGTCTCCACTGATTTGGGCTTTACTGTCTTTAATCAAGCAAATCCACCCCTGCCTCAATTAAGACCTGAAGAATTAGCACTTAATGTCAGAAAAGTGTATATTTTAATTTCATCTACAGTGCATAAATTGATTACATAAGGCAGCCTGTTCCCCCAGTCTCCAGCCCTTCTCCTGCTTCCTCCATCCTCCCATTTGAGGAATATGCCTTGGAGCAGAAAAGGTTAGGATTTCGATACCTGTGTCAATGAACTCTGTTGAAATATGACACAAGGCACAAGGTCTCTTTTTTTCTTATAGTTTTAAAAATCGGAATATATATATATATTTAATTTCTCTTCCTTCCTTTAAAAGGAACGTGTAAGAATGCAGGGATCTTTGACTGCTACTGGTATGTCAAACACAGATTTTCTGGAATTTCCCCTAAAATGTCAGAGCTTTTTTTTTTTTTTGTTGTTTTGTTTTGTTTTGTTTTGTTTTGTTTTTGTTTTGTTTTATTTTGTTTTGTTTTACTCTTTCCAGAATGCTGTGGTTCAGGAAATGGGGAGAGATTGTTCTCTGTTCCACCTGTGAATGAATGCCAATATCTACTGGCTGTGTGTGTTAAAGCAAAGATAAGTTGTTATGGTTTGCAGACTCTTTTTTGTTGTCAGATGCAGTCCTAATACTTACTGTACTGGCTGTTTTTCCTCTGTAAAGGTGGTGGTAAGCATGTGGAGATGATTTAAAATGGCATACCTGTCCTGACTTGAAAATACTTCATCTAGTTCCTTTACACCATATGAAGATTTTCTGAAGAACTGCTTCTCTGCTTTTGGGCAGGCTGGATGTTTGATAACAATGGGAAAAAGAAAAGGTTCTTACCCATTTCACTCAGTTTTATCACATATATCATATTAATGCTTGTACTGCTGAAGCCTTCTCTTTCAGTCCTTTGCTGTCAATACATTTAAAACCCAGCATCTAGTGGTACAAGCCAATTAAATCCCAAATTCACTTGTCAGAGCATTCCCTCTATGTGTCTGCCATGTTCTGGAGCCAAGTTCTTCAGTTTCTTGGTTTCAGTCCAAGAGGAAACATTAACAATAAATAACTATGTAGATCTGTATGCTGGGAATTAAAACAGTATCTATTAAGGGCACTCCATGAAAATGATCTTGAAATACATTATGTGAAAATTAAATAAAACCTGTAAGAACATTAAAGCTCCCAAGAAATAAAAGGAATGACTCCTGAGAAGAACTGTAAATGAGGTGCCCGGAGTTTTTAAACTGTTCAGATTTTTTGGCAGCTTACACAGTAAGTCAGTGCTATAAATCAGAGATTTCCAAACAACTTTCAATTGCTTTTAAGCATATTTTGGACTTGGTTCTCACTGTGGACAAATGTCATGGAGGAGGAGAAATCTGGCTCAAAACTAGTGAAGTATGAGCATTGAAAACACTTAAATATGCACAATATGTGACTTTCTATTATATATCTAACAACATTTCAAGGTTGGATACATAATTCATGGCATTTCTGATGTCTTGAGAGAAAGTAGATTGGTGTAAAATTTCTGGATCAGCATATTTTGGCTTGGGAATATACCCATACCTCTGAAACTTTTTCAGTTCCCTTAAAACTATTATGAATATAACACTCCAGTGCTATGATCCAAAGCCCACTGAAAAACCATTCCACTTATTCCAAAATGTCATCCGAATCTGCCTGCACTGTTCAACAGAAGGGATCCATTCCTCATGTTGAGTGGGCCTTGTAGAAATGTAAGGCAGTGCAGCAGCATCCATTTCAGTGATCTGCTTCTCCAGAAAGAAACAAACATCTCTTTTGAATAAGGACCTCACTCTTTGGGGGTTTTAATGTTGCATTTTTCACTGCCGTTGTAGCTCAAGACACTGTGGCAGGCCCCATACTGGGCACGCACTCTTGGTTGGCCACCACACAAGCCCTGTTTTTAAGGTGACACGTGGACAACATCGCTCGTGCCTTCAGCCCACAGGCATGTGGCTGGCAGAGCGTCCTCTGTTCTTGTCCTGCAGCCAGACTACTGGACTTGCAGGAAAGTGTCTTGAAGAAAGAAAATCTCAGTGTCAGCAAACCCCTCTGATTATTTTTTTTTCTCTTGGGTGCTTTGAATCTGTTCATTTTTTTTGTTGTAGGAGAAGAAGAGTGAGCGTGTAGCTGTATACATCTCCGACTTGCTCAGTGCAGAGGTCAGCCTGAGCTGAAGCACGACCCCAGCACACAATCAATTCCCCAGCACCCAGCCGAAAGCGAAGGGCCGTGCAAACACTCGAGCTGCAGCCCCTTTTATCAGGCTCTCAGTGCTGTGTCAGCCGGGTCTGCTGCTGCACCGGGCTGACTGACTGCTGGGGGCATGTCCCCATCCCCTGTCCCCTGTCCCCATTGCTCTCCATCGTGCTGTGCTCGGCTGGAGGCACTCGGGGAGGCCCTCCAAGGGAGGCTTGGCTGCGGTGGGGAGACCACGTGGCAAGGAGCTGCTGTTGTTCTCGGCTCTCCACACACGGGGTTCGAGGCAGAAAAGAAAAGAAGAAAGGAAGAGGGAGTGCTGTGACAGTCAGTAGTGTGCTGCGTGCTCGACGCTTGGAAAAAAAGGAAAATAAGGAATAGGTAATGTCCTTAGCCTCGGGAATGAAATATTCCTTTAATAACTGTTTTCCTCTGCTACTCTTTCAGCAGTTTCAGAGTCCTGTGATTTTCTACTCATCGCTGGTGGACTAGGGCAAAACAGGGCCAGTCAAGTGCCCGTTCCCTCTCCCACATAACCCTGGAAGTGTCGGGTTCTCAGAGGACTTCTGGGCCCCCACGTCCCTCTGCTGGTGCTCCCTCTTCTTCCTCTCCTCAACAGACTGACTTACAACCATGTAACTTTATAAATATACACCCTAGAGATTCATAAATCCAAATCCTCACCATCGTGCCTTATTTCTTGCCTGTATGGTGATGGTAATTAACAGCAGGGCCCAGTCCTGCAAGTTCTCCCCTTGCAAGAGAGGTGTCTGGGAGAACAAGGCTATCTGTACCAGCACAGGGAGTGCTCATATGAGCATGGCATGCGTGAGTCTGTTCTAAATAACCCTCCTCTATAAGTACTATTAGCACTCAGGAGTGCCAAATTAAGAGCAATGTGAAATCTTTGCAAATAGTGACTAAATGATGGAGACAATAACAATGTAAATAACTTGGTAATTTAAATAGCGGGTTTATAAATAAACCAGAGTCAATATATATTCCTGCTGGTCTCTAAAGAAATTAGACCAGTAAATTCCTGTGAATCACAATAAGGAACATATTTTGTGCATTTAAAATAAATCTCAAAGCTGCATGATGAAGTACTTTTAATTATTGTAGAGTGGTACAAGCAGCAGCTTTATATATTATATCTCTCAAATCAATAACAAAAGAAGTGCTTTGCAGGAACTGATGCTGTACTTTTGCAAAAAAAAAAAAAAAGAAGTTGTACTTCAAAAGAAAGAGTTGAATGCTAACCTTAATTTGTCCTTGCCAGCCATTTTATCTGCCACATATCTTAAAACATAGTTATATTGTGAAGATATCACTATACTTATAAGAATCTAGCACATTTTAAACAGGGTAAAAGTGTGGTGGGGTTTGCATTTTAGTTTTAAATTAAAGGAAAAAAAAAGCAGAAATACTGTAACTTTATAAGCAACATACATGGACGCAGAGATAATTTCTCTAAACACATTTTATTTAAAATATATGAAAGGGACTCTGCAAGGTGGGCACTTGAGAACAGTATTTTATTTTAAAAGAAGCTAAAAACTGCTCACAGTAGGCAAAATCCCCAAATGGAGCCTTTAGCCCGTTGCATTCAGCAGGTAGCCTGGATTGTTAGCATAATAGTACAGCTCCGACAGTGACACTTGAAGCAAAACTTTATGCAATTTTAAAGACAGCTAAAAAAAATTAAATTTGATTCTTGCATCCCTGTTTTCAGACATGCCACTGGAAAAAAACATGCCAATGTGTAGTCTTAGCAAACTGAGATCAGCAATCCAGAGTGATCTCTGAATGACTTTTATTCATGCAGCATGAACACTTGGATGATATTGGTTGTCTCCAAGGTCACCATAGATCCATTTTTCAGAAAATCTGTCTTGCCCTTGGCTTCATGTTCAGATGACCCTATCTGTCCCTCCATGGTGCCTCTCGCCCAGCCTGAGCTGCAGGAAGGGCAGGACGATCTATACATTTTTGAGTAGATCTTGTGGCTAACATTGTCTTGTGAGTAAGTTCTTGATAATTTTAATGACTGTAACAATTTAGGAAAAAGCCCCTGATAGATCTCATTCCAATTTAGCATATTCTCAAGACTGCACCAAATAGCAAATGCCTGTGAAAAGGTGCCCTCTGACCAGCCTGCCCCACCCAGCCCAGGAGCCTTTTGCAGGAGGAGGTACAGCATTAAGGCAGCACCTTCCCTGAGAGGGGCTTGTGCTTTGGCCATGGGAGGGAACAGCATTGCTTTCAGCAGGCACACGGGGACAGCCACAGGATCACCATCACAGCCTGGTGCATCGATCTTCACCTTCTGATAGAGACGGATGCACTGCTTCAGAGTGGAAGAGTTACCTGCTGAACAGCAGCTCTCTCTGCAGCTACATCCCTTGCTCTGTTCAGCTGACAAGAGTTAGTGTGATCGCAGCAGCACGAGGTGACGCGCTTGCTGTTTGCAGAAAGCCGTGGGTTAAAGTATAGCTGACCTTCAAACCCCGCCAGCATTCACAGTGCTCTGCCGAAGCTAAATGCAAGGCTAATTTATGAATGGGGCAACTCATCAGCAGAATTTTAATGAATAAGCGATGTGCCCATTCATTATCTTTCCATTTCCAAGTGTTAATAAACAGCCCGGTGATAATTAACTGAAATCCTACCTTTATAGAAAAGTGGCGCTTCATAAATACCAAATTGTGCTATTATCGTACATGTGTGCTGGGTTTCCATGAATATATAAATTCTGCAATTACCTCTGGAAAAGCAGTTTAATAAAGAAGGGGCAAGTCATACAATAATTAAAATCTGAGAAACAAACAAAACGTCCTCCTGATTCAAAAATTCAATGACAGTAAACAGGGCAATGCAATCAGGAAGGAAAGCCCTGCCCTAATCAGCAGTGGTGATTTTTCACATAGCTCGCGAAGTGGCTGAGTGAGGGATGGTTAAACCCGTCTGCAATCAGCTGAGGGAGGGTTTAAGACACTAAGTGTCAGAAATTTATGCCTGAGGAAGCAGAGCCTCGAGTCACACGATTATATCAGAAGGTCAGCTCTCTTTTGCAGAACAAACAGAAACCCCCAAATTTTCTAGCCTTCCTAGAAAATTACCCTGCAAAAGATGAACTGACCTTTACTGGTGTGGGGCTTTGCACACAGCTGAGAGAGAGGTGTGAGCTGCTTCTTTCATCTCAATAAGATGTTAATTCCAGTTTCCCATTTCCCAGAGGAAATGCTGGGTCCCAACAGAGTGGCTGGCTGTGGAAATGGAGCGGGCAGGGAGCAGGATGCTCCTGCAGCATGCAGGGTACCCGTGTGGTGGGAGAAGGGAGGAGGATGCTGCTGCCACAAAGGCCAGTTGTCCTCCAAATTGTGAGCTCCTTTCCTGGCCCCGGTGCTCCCTGGGCTATTCCAGCTGGAAGCACGCCTGCTAGCAGGGCACAAAGCCATGCCCAGGTGCTTGATGCGGCCATCCCAGTATCTCCATCACCACGTGGGGTGGTGGGGGACACCTACAAAGCTGGCCTGTGACAGTGGGGTGAGGGGGTGGCAATGTGTTTTGGGCTCCTTCCCATCACAAGGAGGTGCCGTGCTCTCCTGGGGACAGCACTCCTCTACCAAAGGGAAATCCACACTTCCCACTCCCAGGTGAGCAGAGGTGCCTGACGGACAAGGAACAGCACTGGGACAGGAAAAGGGTGGAAAGGATTTTCTTTTTTTTTTTTTTTTTTTTTTTTTCTCTTTATCCTGCCCACAGCAGGTGCCAGTGTTGATTCACAGCTCAGCCAGCCACGGTTGCTTAGCTATGCAGCCGCCGTCCCCCTGCTCCCCACACCTCCGTGCGGTTCCTGAAGCGAGGACTTCTCCAGCGAGGGAGCGCACCGGGCCTAGGAAGGCAACTTCCTTTGATGAGGACCTTTCAAACCTCTTTGACCTGACCTCACTGACAAAAGGGCCCTTCAAAGAAGATGAACTGTTTCATGTGGCAGCAATTTCTCATGTCAATCAAAAGGATTTTTTTTTTTTTTCTTACAGCAACAACTCTCTATCCTTTCCCCACAAAATTATTCATTTTAATACAGCTATCCTCCTCTCTACAGTGAACACCCTTGGGTAGTAGAGACATCTTCCAGTGTCTCACAGACATACTCTTCAGTTCCTATTTCCATATTTTATTTTCCTTAAAAGTGGGGAGGGGAGGAAGGAAATGAATTGAGTTTACTTTGATTAATATTCTTCTTTTGCATTTTTAAAACACACATTTTCTGAAGAGCAAGCTCCTTCATGAGATCTGGTGGTCTTCTGAATATCTTTTGAGGAATAGATGCTCAACTTTCTCTCTCTCTCTCTCTCTTAATGGTAGAATATTTGACCTGTTGGCCTCAAAATTTTAACTCAGTTTTCTGCCTTAAAATATTGCTGCAGCAGTATTTGAACTTTCATGACATTGGGAGATAGAAGTCAGATAAATATTTCTGATGTTGAAGGAACTATTAAACTGCAACTTGGATCCATAAGTTTGAACCATATTTTAGCTGAGAAGGAAATACTATGGCTGCACAATTCAGAAGAAACCATAAAAGCCGCTTAAAATGGCCTACAACAGATTTTCAGCACATGAAATTCTGCTGTGTTGAAAGTCCATCCTCTTACATTCCTTCTGGGCTCAGAGGGACCCCTAGCCTCCTCTCCAAGTCTGGAAACCTGTGCATCTTTGGGATGGGGAGATTTCCTTCCCAGTGATATAAAGCATCTGTCCTGATTCTTGAGCAGGAAATACAACAGAGAGAAGGAGAAAAGAAATGCTCTAGTAGGTTAGTTTGGAAGAAAATAGTGTGTGCTCTTTAATCTGTTTAGGGATTTGGAACACCTCAAGAGCTCCAGCAGAGGTGGATGGATGGTCAGGAAGTCAATGAGGTGGTCAACTACACATCCACAGTTCAGTCACGTTGTCATTGTTCCAGGACTTTCCTTGCATTTCCACCTTCCACCATATGGCTGCCATTACCCCAAATGTGCAGTACACATATGTCTTGGAGGTGTTCATAAATAAAACTCCATGTGATGTCAGTAGTTAAAGCTATACAGCCATGTCCACCTTTTCAGATGCTTCTAATTTCATTACACTTTGCCTCCTCCTTTTTTTCAGTATTTTGACAAGTTGCTAAGCAATTATTTTATCTATTTATTCAGAAAATGAGTTGGCTTAGGTATTCTTTAAGATTAAGAAAATAAAACTTCTACTTTGTAAAATGAGAGCAAACTTGTAAATCCTAGTAGCCGGACATTTTTGAGAAAGGGAATGTGCAGGAGAACAAAATGTGCTACCTGTGAGCTGGTGTAAATGAGCTATGATTTGAAAAAAAAAAAGGATAAGGCTTTTTTAAAAAATGTCCTTTTTTTTTGCATGCTCACTGTGTTTAATAGTAACAGGATGTGATCACAGCCTAGTGGTCCTGAGGGAATGTCTAGTGTAGAAGCGTGTAAATCATACTATGCCTTTCTCAGTGATCACTGGAGTTGTATGGAAAGCTTTCCACTACGCTGCCAGAAGGAAGCTTGTCACTGCCAGTGTCAAAGTCTGATCCGCATAACTCAGGAAATTTTACACAAAACGAAGCAGAAATTTCAATCGCGGGTTGTACCTCTTGAACACCCCAAGATGTCCTTGTACTCACGTGGCAGAATAGGTCTATTTCTGCCATTTTAAAGGAATAAAAATAATAAAAAATAATCCATAGGAATTCTCTTAGATTATTAATGTTGCAAAATCAAAGGTTCAAAGGTTGAGCAAAAGGGGTAAGGAAGGCAGATGAAATTTAATTCTGGTCCCCAAACTAGGCTTTTCATTCCAGCGTGAAGCAGTTCAGAGCAATCCCGGGTTGCTCTGAACTGTGCTGATGGGTTATTGCAAGGTGTCTGCTGTCCTCAAACCCCGCAGGGCTCCACAGGTCACAGCTGAAGCAGGGAGTCCTGCTGCTACCCAGGGCTTGGGCAGAGCGATGCACAACACTGAAGTTTTCACAGAGGGCAGCATTACTTCTTCCACTGCATTATCAACGCCTGAAGGAAACTGAGGATGGGCTTCAGTTGAAGTTGATTTATGCACAGGCAAAAGCAACCTATTTGTGCCAGAATGGGCTAACCTGAAAACTTCTTTCAAGGGAAAACAGGCATCTGAAAGAGGCTGTAGCTCAGACCTTTTGTCAGAGCTGTTTGTTGCAGCTCTTCTTTGGAAAGGAGGTATAGGACAGGAGTCAGATCTCTAGTTTTCCCAGAAAAAAAGACTCAAACCTGCACTATCTGAGCTTTCACCCACCCCATCCCTAATATATGTATTTTTAATCCAATGAAGATTGCCCAGCAGCAGCCATTGCATGTGGTATCTGGTCACCAGCTGGCCCAGCTGGGGCTGCTTGCTGACCACGCTGGGGACACAGCTACCCCCGAATGGCAGGGAGGTGACAGCACCGGGGTGGAGGGCGAGGGGATGAAGGGGCCAGAGGTTGCTGTGGGAGGGTACTGAGGCTGTAGGGAACACAGTGAGGATCTGGGGTTGTCGCAGGCAGGCAGAGGAGGAGGGGAATGGGAATATAGGACACAGTTTCATAGTAAACTAGGCTTCGCTAATGATGCGGCTCTCAGAACTGCTTGTTTTCCAACTTGCAAGGAGTCTGTCAAGTGCTGCCTCTTTTTCTCTCTTAGGCTTTTCTCCTCATTACTGTGTTCTTTTCTTTATTGCCGTCCCATGCTGTGACTTTGATTCTCTGCTCTGAGTCACAACGCATCCACTGCTTTTTCATATTTTGAAACGCATTTACATCAGTGTTAATACAAAAGTGTATTTTGGCATAATAATTGTATCCACTTATTGACCACGTAATCAATAGTGCAGAATTGGTAGAGCCTTTGCTGCTAGCTCAACCAAGTCATCAAAGAAAGCAACAAAAGCCTAAATGCACAGCCCTGTAAATGGCCCTAATAGTTGCTTTATTCTAAAGGGCAAAGAGGGACATGAGCTTTTTTTTTTTTTTTTTTTTTTCAGATCAGCCTGAACGTCGGTGTCTTGAATACTATTTTCAGACAGTGTTAATGCTCAGCTTTATGAAAACTGAGAGCCTTTTTAGAACCTTATGCCAGGCATCCAGAACCTAAGGAGCCTCAACTCATTGGTCACTTTGGAAACTCCCAGCCTGAATTCCTGTCTGGCTTGCTGTCTCCTGTTCCTGTAGGACACATCATTATCATACGTAAGAATTTCTCACTGCTGGACTTTATCCAACAGCCTGACTCAGCTCGCTCCGGTTTAGAGGAGAATTACATGAATTAAGAGTAAATAAGTTTGATCAATATAAAGCTTCAGTGCCAGTGCACATGAGATGAGAAGCGGACAGTCAGAGTTTCAGAGGTCAAGCAGAAATCACATGGGTGCCAGTAGTAACCTCCCTGCACCAGCTGTCAGGCTGATGACATGGCAGCGCCGTGCTGTTTTGCACTCCTTGCGGGGTGTACTGGCTATGATGGACGTGTGTGCATCCTTAAAACACCTCAGTGCTTCTGAGGCTACTTGTTTGTGTGGAGTGCTGCAGGAAGGCTCTGTTTTTAAAAGGCTGGTTAGAGATATTTGCAAAAAGAGAACAGGACGCATTGCTTTTGTTCCTTTTAGTCTTTTTATACAACGGGGACAATGTTGTTTCTGCATACCAAGGCCAGTTTTGCACTGTGAGCATGGCACCCATGGCTCAGGCTTTGTGGTCTCACCCCGTCCACTGTGATCTCTTCCTCTTGATGGGGTCTCCCTTCTCCTCTCCTCCATTCCCAGATCTAGGGTGATCTGAGCAAGAGTTACACCACAGCTGAGAAAGAAGGAAGGGAAGGGGAAGAAGTCCCCAGAGACGGGCTCCACCGGTAGCTTGCCCCTGGGTAGGGGAGCTCCCACCTCCCACACTCAGGCATCTCTCTCACCTCTTATTTTGTGGCCCCCACCCTGGGGCCACATCAGTGTTTGATGGTGCACCTGGGACTTCTACAGCCTGAACATCAGGGTCAAACCTATAATGCAGATGTGAATTTAATGTACAAAGAGAGGTTCAAAAGTTTGGACTTGGATCTGAAACATTTTTTATACGTACTTTTAAAACCATGAGCAGACTGTGAGCAGTCCTCCACTACCAGCTTACAGATCTTTCTTAAATCCGACTGCAGCATCTGCTGGCAATATTGTGAACATATATGTAAGTTCTGTTTTTCATGCATATTCACGTGGTAGGTCATTTATACACAGCATAAACAATAACAGACCAAGGACTATGTCTGACGGACCCCAACAGAACTAGTCTGAAAAGAAGATTTAGTGCTCCTAGTAACAATATTTTGTTGGCAATTTGACAGCTTTGACCTAAGCCAAGTGACAGCGTTAGGTGATACACAGTATGCTGACAACTTATTACATAAAGTATCATGGTTGGCTGTCAAAAGCTTTCTTGGAATCCAGAAATATAGCTCTGGCCAATTTTTATGGCAGCGAAAATGTGTTCAGTAATTTCTACCAAGGCAGTTGTTGAGTGGGGAGGCTGAAAGACAGGGTTGATGGAGAGTTATTCGATAGCAGCAACAACAAGTTGGCCACCTGCAATCGGGCAGGTTTATCCACAAGGCATTGCAGCCCTCTCGGCAGTGACTCAGACTTTATGATAGAGTCTGGGCAATTCTCTTTTCCCTCAGGGGGGAAAAAACATAATCCCAGAAAAAATAGCGTGCCACCTATTGCCTTCTTAATCTAAAAGTGCACTGGGCAGGAGTAGCAATGGATGTGAATGATGAAGCAATGCCAGCTGGAGTCTGAGGTTTGGAAACACGGGGCCCAGGGGTTCAGGCCATGGAGCTTCAGAGCACTGCAAGGGCCAGCGGGCTCTGCTCACATTGTGGGGGCTTAAGGGTAAGGGCATTGACAAGCCCAGAATTTGGCCCCGTAAGTCTGCCGTTTCAGTAATGAAAGAAAATTCCTGCTACAGGAAGGGATCAGCACATATGCAAGCAGCTGGAAGGACATGAAGAGCACAGGGAGGGGTAGATAACCATGCTGCAGGAGCACAAGGCAGCAGGCACACGGCTTGCATGCTTATCAGCTGAGGTATCCCACAAAATTTGTCCAGGTCAGGCCTTTTTGATGCAGTGCTTTCCAACCACAAGCAGTCAGCGATCCTATGAAGACCCGCTGTCCATTGACGCACATCCCTTGGCTCCTTGGCCATGGTTTGGTAGCTCTGCTGGGGCCTGGCTGATGAGATGTGATGGGGGAGCAAAGCTGGAGACAAGGCACAAGGTGATGGCCTCTCCTTCCTGGGTAGCACGATCAAACAAACCGGCATGACGACAGAGGCAGTCACAGGGAAACGTTTCTGACTCCCTGCACGTGATCAGACACACAGACCCATTCTCCTGGCACGTCTAGCACAGCCTTAATTAAGGAAGTCGGGAGCTGGAGTTGGAACTGCAGTATCACATTGCACGTAATGTGCGAATTGATGGTTTCCTACAGTCAGCGCTGACAGAAATCTTTCCGTCCTCCGAGTTCAAGGCAACTGTTGAACATGCAGATGGGCTGTATCTACACCTTTCCCCTCGCAGCAAAAAGTGCTTTAGATGATTAAGAACTTAAACTGCTTTGTGAGTAAGGATCCCTGCAGTTTTGAGGAATAAGGGTTTCCTTAGAAACCGGGGAATGTAGTTTAGGAGCAGACGTTTATGAGGGCGAATATGTACACCATCAATTAACACCTTGTTTCGTTCACAAGTTCAGTTATATTTACAACACTGCTATGAATCAGTGAAAGCAGACAGTTTTGTGTGTGCATCAGGGCTGCGAAAGATGTACTCCGTGCTACCAGACAAACAGGGATTTGCACCATATGGCTGGTTCGGGAGTTTTGACCGATTTAGAGCAAACGCATAGTAATTTCCCCCTGGGCTGGGTTAGAATGAATATTAATAAAGATCAGAAATGACAAACAGAGGAATGGACAAAGATTGTCCCCAAGTTGCATCCCCCCAAACCTCACGCTAGCTTTTAAAGCTGTTTTCTTGGCAAAGCCAATGTTTTGCACCTGATTTCTGTGGTACTTATGGCAGGTATCAGTAAAATCCCACCGACTGTTCCCAGGTCCAAGTGGCAGATGATTGGCTGCAGTCCGATGTCCAAAAGAGTTCCAAAAGCATGCAAACAAGCCAAGGGGAGACTGTGGACTGATGGACACTGCCGTCACTCCTGCCCCTGATGCTGGTTTCACCAGAGCCAGTTCTGTATCAATCACGGTGCTAGAGCACCCATACCTCACATCCACGTCCTGAGGTATGGGCATTACAAATAGCACGGCTGTTCAGCTGACAAGAGGAAGAGTAAACGATTGTGGACCCAGCTGGCATAAAATTAACCCTGGTTTTATCTCGCTTTCACTGAAGGAGATTTATTCCCCTCCTTTGCAAGCAGATAATTTAGAAGATAGTTTATAATTGCCTATGAGAGTCTCCTCAATTCAATTTCTGATCAGCGTCTGTAGTGGAAATAATGAATAATGAGTTCTGAGCCAAAACTTGAATTCCATATTTGGGGCTAAAATTGTCATTTTGAGCGTTCCCCCCGGCACTGACCTGGGGTGTGCGTGCTGCTGCTGCCGAGGCCAGCCCTGAGCAGAGCACCCCCGGCTGTAGGAGCACCTCCGGCTGTACGTGGGGAAGGCTGATCCCCAGGGGGTTCAGCTGACAGAGGGTGTGAGCTGAAATTTTTCATTCGGCAGCTTATTTCAGGATGGGTGACTTGAAGGAATCCAGTTAGAAATGGCTCGGCTAATTCTGAGAGAAGGTTAATAGAATGGATGTTTTCCTATGTTAAAAAATTCATCTATCTGAGGAGCTCTCTCACAGAGATGCTCTGGAGTAGTGCCTTCGTACTTGGCAGGATGCATGACTTCCCTATGAGATTTTTAGTTTTATTTTTTTCAGCTATTCTGAATATTCTTATGTATCAGTTTGTTAAAGCTGCAATTAATACGTGGCCTCTGATGTAAGAGGTGGTTTTCTTAAACTGAATGATTAAGTATGTTGAAGTACATTGGGAATTTCTTTTTGTGACTTCTTCATTATCTTTTTTATTCATTCCCTATTTGGATCATATGTGCCACTGAGCTAGTGTGTTGTACGTATTTTACTTCCATAGAGAATATATGAGGGAACATTAAGTTACAAATTTAAATCTTAGCTAATACCCAGACAAACTTGATTTTCCCTTGCCCACTCAGTGTACATACCAAATTGTGAGAAGAACAACTATTTCATCAACTATGTGCAGTTTTATTTTCCTTGTTTTGTATGCTCTTTTTTTTTATATGTTGTCCAAATTCTGGTCCAAAAGCAGATTTTCAGATTTTCTCATGGCTTGCAAGGTGCTCCCTATGGGAATATCTTAATGTTCTAAACACAGTCTTATGTTCTGAAACACTATTGACACCAGAGAGGACTGACTACCACAGCCTGAAAACCATCTCCTTTCTTCTGGAGATTCATTGACTCATCATTACCTACTACCCCTATGGCAGAAGAGGCCTCCAGAGACTGGAGGTTGCTGTCCACAGGTTGCTGAACACTTTTTTTCTTTTTTTCCCAAAATCTTCTCACTGGTTGCAGGCCTCATTCTTGTAGTAAAAAATACAGGTATGTAAGTAATGCCTAATGCAGATAATTACAAGGAGTTCAACGTTAAGGTTTTTCATACCAGCTCAGCTGTTCCACAGACTATTTTTTAAGGTCTGATTTCCCCACTTTTGCAATATTCTTATTCAATGGCTATGTAACAAATAGTTTGTCTATCCATCAAAAAAAAAATAAGAAAATATAACAGACATCATAATCCACATCTTCAGGAAAAAATGTCTGCACCAGCTTTGGACAAGGAGCTGCCAAAATGGAAGGCAATTTTGAGAGACTTATAATTGCCATAGCATATGGGAAAGAAAAATAAAACACACATGGCTAGGCTATGGTGTCTTTGGAGCTGCTGCAAAATTGTTCTCTGGGAACAAACGCAAGTAAAGGGCCCCGTCCCAAATGGGATCTATCCGACTTCTGACCTCTTGCAAACGTGACACCTTGGTCTGTGAAAATACATCAGGCTTAAAAGTTTGAGCAGCCCATGGTAATTGGGCTGAAACTGAATTTTTAAGCCAAAGGAGTGGCTTTTCATTGGGGAGGCTGATGCTCACCTTGTGAACGTTTCAATCAGGCTGCTGGCAGATGTGCTCGCGTGCGTGCTGCCTGCTCAGTCCTGCCGCGGCTCCCAGTGCCGTTTGGCAGCATCATGACAAAGATAAATGGAGGTGTGAAAGCCATATTTACACAGCTTTTAAACATACCGTATACTGAAGATTTAAGGGCTTGCTGAGAGGTGATACTAGAGGCTTCGACAGGGAGCACGTTCAGCAGAGCCCTGCTGCCTCATTCAGGTCATGCCGCTCCTATGACTTCTCCTAAGAGTTTTTGGTTTGCATTTCAATTCGCTCAGATCACAAAGAGATACAGGGTAGTGTTTGGATGTATGAAAAACAGATGTATTTTTTTTTTGTGGGTAAAATCCAGACAATAATGAATTTTGATCCCTGATCTCAATAAAGCAGGAACATTGCTTTCCCAGAAAAGTTCTTAAACTATTCAAAGATCCTTCAAATCTCCTAGATAGCAAATAGACCATATATGAAAAGGAACATGCAGGTAACAGAAATCCAACAAAGAGTTACTTTAAAAATATGTTGATTCTGCTTCATAGCTCCGCCCCCCCCCCCCAAAAAAAAAAAGTAACAAGGACAGAAGTGTTACTTTAATTTTGCATTGTTTGCCATTCAAGTAACATAATTTGGCATACCTTTACACATTAGTCTTAAACTTCATAGACTCAATATTAAAGCTGGAAAACATAAAGCTGCAAAAAATATTTGTAACGTTGTATATTTTCACTGAGATAAGCCTGTTTTCAAATTCACATAATACCGACAAAGCTGTAGTAAATTGAAGATACATTTCAAAGACTGTCAATCTATTTTTACCGTAGGATGACTTTGGAATTTTATGCTGAAGAGTGGCATAAAGGAGATATCAAGAGATATTACACAAACATGCCTTTAATGAACAATACTTTACTACATAGATATAAAGAAATCAACACTCTTACCACGTACCCTTTCAAGAAATCCCTTTTGATTATGTTCTGCGTCACTGATGGAGAATACAGGGTATGAATGGCAATAAACACAGTGATGTAAAATAATAAATACATTTTTCATTGTAAAAACATATTTAGCCAGGTCTTGGCTGGTGAATAGAATATTTATGCACCAAGGCAGTCAAAATCTTGATGTTACTACTCTGCAAGTGCAAGGGATGAAGGGCTGTTGATGTTACCAGCATTTCTGTCAGATATTAAATACAGAAAGGGATGTGGGTCATACATGCAATAGTACAGGTGCTGTGTAAGCACCCTGAAGATGTGTACCAGTTGTTACACCACAGCAAGTGAGGTGGGATTTAACTATCTGGATGTTCTCTGCAGACAGATCTGCAGAAGTTCATGGGAGCTCTAGCCACAGTTGTGAGAGGTTATTTTTCTCTAAAGCTGGTCCTGATCCTCAGAGGGTGCAGTCCTGGTGAGGCTGAGGGAGAGAGAGGTCTGGCTGTTCCCTCCATCGTATGCTGGAGTTACAGCCCTTTCAGCTACTGCTCTTCCTCCCTGCCCATGAAGTTGTAAATAGTATAGTTAGAGTACAAAATTGTGATTTGTGAAGCAAAACTGCTGAATGAGTAAAAGAAAAAGAAGCATGAAAGATTTCATATCAGTTTTTCCATTCAAACAGACTCACCTGTAGAGTGACCCACCCAGCATTCTTCAGGCTTTAATTAAATAAAAGCAGGGAGAAAGTTAGGGTTTTGGCGCAGGATAAATATTCCAGACTTCAACAGAAGATGTTGCTTTAATGACCTGGACAGTATCCAGGAAGTATGCAAAGGCTAGCCGGCACTTCTGACAGCTAATATATCTGATAAAAAAGCATTTTGGCCAATTAAAGAACTGGGGTAGAAATAATGGTTTGTCACCAAGTGTGTAGCTGAGGCCAATTGGTCCAGATTAACCAATGGGTTATCCTTTGTAAGTGAATTTAAAGGTCACAATGAGCTGTCTTGGTGGGTAAAAGATAAAAATGTTAAATTAATATGGTGGCAAAAGATTTTCAAATGTGAGACATGGAGATAAAAATTAGATTTGCAAATCATGCAAAATCACCTGGAGTGGACTAAGCAAATTGCTCTTATGGCAGAAGGTCATTAAGAAAAAAGCATGAATAAAAGTATGAATTCCATCCACTGAAGAAAGCAAAAGCTTTCTTTACGTATTCATAGGCAAATCTTCTCCTGAAGGACTTTATTATAAACTAGCAACTAACAGAATATCCTTGGGGGAGCAAAGTGAGCTGTTTTAGAGCTATCAAGTTTTCTCCTACAATAAAACACATTGTTATGTTATTGTCCTATGCAACACTACTTGACCATGAAGGGATCATCTCTAATCTTTCTGTATGCATTGCCCTTTCAGCGTGGACTGGCCTGGGGACAAATCCAGCTGAGGAGAACTTTTCCAGCATGTTTTTCTCTACAATCTGCCACTGCACAGGGAGGTAAAATTTGACACTCACTCTGGACAAAGAAGACTCCAGGATGCTCACAACACCTATTGGGAGCTCTAGGATGTCCATGGGGACACAGCTTTTGTGTCACTTTTTTGGCTGTGGCAGCCTGTAGCCTAGTGCTAGGTCAGCATGGTCAGTAAAGTTGCATTGCCTAAGTATCTTGAGCTAAAACAAGACACCTTGGAAAAGAAAACCAAACCCAAATGTTTGCTCTCCATGCTGGGGGTGTGCTACTTGGTCCTCCTCTCTTCCCACAGACTGATATAGGTGAAGATGTGAGTGGCCACTAATGGGATGAAATGATGCTTTATGTTGTAAATAATGCCTGCCCAGCCCACAAAATCCAAGAGACATCAAGAAAATTCTAGATATCAAGAGAATGATGTCTAGATGAGAACCAAAGTCACTCCAAATATGACTCACCCTTCAGGGGCATGGTAGGACAGCCTGTTCTCATAACCACCTTGTGCTTGAGGGATGCGAAGACAACCTCATGGCTCAGTCCCTGCTGGCACCAGGGGCTCTCACTGGAGTGACCAGTTAGATAGCTGCTGCTCACCAAAGGCCATCCAGCCACTCCTCATGAGCACCTGTGCCCCTTCCCTCTCCAGAATATCCTGTTGTGCTATTAACATTAGGAAAAGCCTGTCCATGAATCACTTCTGATTTAAAGTGCATCACCATCAGCAAATGTATTCACATGGCTTTGTTTGCTACTAATTGAGAGAGAAGATTGCCAAAATAAGGCAAGTATACACAGTAAATGTTCATAGAATCATAGAATGGGTTGGGTTAGAAAAGGACCTTAAAGACCATCTAATTCCAGCTCCCCTACCATGGGCAGGGACACCTCCCACCAGACCAGGTTTCCCAAGGCCCCATCCAACCTGGCCTTGAACACCTCCAGGGATGGGGTATCCACAGTTCCTCTGGGCAGCCTATGCCAGGGCCTCACCACTCTCTGAGGGTTATATCTAGTCTAAACCTCCACTCTTTTTGTTTAAAGCCATTCTCCCTTGTCCTATCCCTACACTCCCTGACAGAGTCCCTCTCCAGCTTTCCTGTAGGCCCCCTTTAGGCACTGGACAGCCACTGTAAGGTCTCCCCGGAGCCTTCTCTTCTCCAGGCTGAACATCCCCAACTCCCTCAGCCTGTCTTCATAGGAGAGGTGCTCCAGCCTTCTGATCATCCTCATGGCCCTCCCCTGGACTTGCTTTAATGTGTCCATGTCCTTTTAGTGCTGGGGGACCCAGAGGTGAACGCAGTGCTCCAGGTGGGGTCTCACAAGAGCAGAGCATAGGGGGAGAATCACCTGACTCACCCCGCCAGCCACACTTCTTTTGGTGCAGCCCAGGACATGGTTTGCTTTCTGAGCTGCAGGCACACATTGCCAGCTCATGTTGAGCTTCTCATTAACCAGCACCCCAAAGTCCTTCTCCTCAGGGATGTTCTCAATCCATTCTCCACCCAGCCTGTATTTATGCTTGGGATTCCTCTGGCCCAGATACAGAACCTTGCACTTGGCCTCGTTGAATGTCATGAGGTTCACACAGCCCCACCTCTCAAGCATGTCCTTCTGGATGGCATCCAGAAGTGTCGACTATACCATGCAGCTTGGTGTCATCAGCAAACGTGCTAAGAATGCACTTGATCCCACAGTCCATGTCACTGACAAAGATGTTGAACAGCACCAGTCCCAATACCAATCCCTGAGGAACACCAGTCGTTACTCATCTCCACTTGGACTTTAAGCCATTGACCACAACTCTTTGAGTGCAACCATCCAGACAATTCCTTACCCAATGAGTGGCCCATCCATCAAATCCATGTCTTGCCAATTTAAAGGCAAGGCTATCATGGGATGTCAAGGATGTCAAGGATATCAAGGATATCATGTTGCATATTTTTACAAGCATATACAACATGGAGGCCTCACATCTTCACTGCAGTGCATAAAAATGTAGATGAAGCTCCATTTAAGGGTCTTCTGCCCACTGCCTGGTGCCTGCTGCCTCTAAGGGTCCCATGTTAAGCATATGAATAGCCTGGGGAAGGGCTGAGATGCTGGGAACAGGCAGGTGGGCATTTCCCTTGTCTTCCTGGGCTACTGGTGAGGAGAAGACCAGCAGTGACAGCCTGAGTGCACAACCCAAGGTCTGGACCAAGGAGAGGTTGCAGCTGGCCAATCTTTCCCTCCTGGTACTGTTTTGTGTGAATATTTGTATTTTAGCACCCTTCTTTGATCCCCAGCTCTGACTGTGTGTGTAAACTGCTGTTCTGGCAGGATTTGGGTGGTTTTGAAACCCCAGAAAGCAGATGGTTTGAGCTGAGAAGGCTCAAACAGTGTAAAAGCATTGAGTTCCACTCCTGCATTGAAATACTGAAGCTGGGCTTAGAGATTTCAGGACTTTAGGAATGGGTTATTACAAGCATATAACCAGTGATCATAAAATTTATTTATTTTACTTTATGTGAGTGCCTAAAATACCCAAAACACACATAAAACAGCTATTTATTTCTCTGAGGAACATTTAAAATGCTTGTTCTTCCATGGATTACCCATGTGAGTGAATGAACTTAAATGACTAAACAGCTGATTCTGAGCCAAATTTTCAATGGATATTAAAAAAAAAAAAAAGGCATACCTACAAAACTGTGCATTGCCACATGAGGTAAATGCATGCAAATGAAGATATCCAAGCACAATGGCCGTAAAACGTTGATGAAAGGTACATTATTGACACTGAAGTCACCTTGTTGAATTGCAAATTTTGGCTTCATTTCCTTTTCTGTAGCCAGTGCAAAAGCAAAGAAAGGATCTGATTTCCTGGAAGCAGGTTTGTCTTATCTGTTAATATATAGTCCCACCTTTTACATTGGATTAATATATTTATATGTCCTTGCTTGGCATAACTCAGGACAAAAAGGAGGAGATATCTTGATTTTCCAGTCAGAAGCAGCTATTACAAGAATGAATTCTAGGGAAATATTCTAACATTTCTTTAAAGAAAATGTGTAAACAAATCATGTCTAGCCAGGGCATTAGGAAATTGCCCTTCCAGTAGACAGAATTACTGTACCAAAGCTTTTAGTACACGGCTTCCTACAGGGGAATATATACTGTCGTATAAGGTTTTGTAGGAAGTGAGGCAGCCATGTTCAAGTTAGTTAAAATTGTGTATCAGATTCCTTAGGATGGGAATTTCAGACATAGTGAGTGATACATGAGCTTAATTTCTGTTTTTGAAAGTGAATGAGGAACTTGGGCCAAGGCTGAGCTTAGAGTGCACAAGAGCACAGGCTGGTGATGGCGCTGAGGATCCTGACAGCTGAACCAGTTCTGATGTGGCTGCCCTCTCCTAGAGCACTGCGTTCAGCTCTGGGTCTCCTGATATATGGACATGGACCAGTTGGATTGAGTCCAGAGGAAAACCACAAGAATGATCAGAGGATTGGAGCACCTGTGGGGTGGGCATAGGCTGAGGGAGCTGGGATTGTTCAGCCTGAAGAAGAGAAGGCTCCAGGGAGACCTTATAGTGGCCTTCCAGTACCTAAAGAGGGCTACAGGAAAGCTGGGGAGGGACTCTTTGTTAGGTATAGGACAAGGGGTAACAATTTTAAACTAAAAGAGGGGAGATTTAGAATAGATATTCGGAAGAAAGTCTTCACTCAGAGGTGGTGAGGCACTGGCACAGAGAAGTTGCCCAGAGAAGCTGTGGATACTCCATCCCTGGAGGTGTTCAAGGCCAGGCTAGACGGGGCTGTGAGCAACCTGGGCTGGTGGGAGGTGTCCCTGCCCATGGCAGGGGGTTGGGACTGGATGGTCTGTAACGTCCCTTCCGACCCAAACCATTCCATGATTCTATGATTCTACAGATCTATGATTCCATGATCCACATCAGGCTGCCTGTTCCTTGTTCTGACTGCAGGGCTGTAGAGGAGCTAAAAATCACATGCGATACCTGATTCCTGGTATTGTTTTCAAGACAGTGCACAGGATGTGTCATTTCAGGGATTTCTGCACTAACTTATTTGTACCAAGGTCCCACTGATTCTCAATTCAGTCCAGCCTCTTAAATCCCTTACTCACTTTTGAAGGATCACTTGGGATGCTTCTGAAACTTTTACCCTAAGTCTTCTTGCTGGCACCCTCAGAAAGTGAGGGAGTGGATGTGATATGAAATAAATATCCCTATTTAATATTTGAAATTTCAATGGAACTACTGTTCTGCTTAAAGATAGCACAGTCCATTCAAGTGCTAGAGTGAGAAGAATCTCACCTTAAACCCACAAAGATGACAAAAACTCATTTTGAAATCATAATATTTCTTTCATGAGATGCAAAACATAGGGAAATAAAGCCCAGCTGAACTTTTTTTCCACTCTTGGTAAGTAAAATGTAAAGTAGAAAACAAACAAACAAACAATAAGCACAGCCAAACAACAAGAAGCACAGCCCTCTTGACCCAGCTGACTTCGCTAGTTGGTGCCGTGTTTTCTCCCCTTTCCTTAGCTGTCACCGCATCTCGCCTCCTGTAAGCAGCTCAGTCTCATTAAAAGCAATGTGGTGAAACTAGCCACATCATTATACTCACTTAGACTGAGCTCTTGTAGGCAGCACTTACTGCTCGTAATAACTGCCACTTAGGATTTGTGAACCCCTATTGGCACTTTCATGGTGTTTTTTGTTGTTGTTGTTGTGTGTGTGTTTTTTTTTTTTTTGTCTTAGAAATTTACATGTCTTCAGAACAACTAAAATTCACAAGAACAAACTAATTAATGGATTCCAGTTTTGACAGCTACAAGAAGACAGATGAGAAAGTAACATGCTTCTGGCAGCGTGTTATCAATTGGGAGGCACCAGTGCATCGCCTCTATGTGGTACACTGAGCTGGAACCGACACTGACAGATGACACAGCCCTTGACAGTGAAGCCTGTACAAGCTGACAGCTCCACTTGCACTCAGGCAGGTCCACATTCGGCACTGGAACTGAACCAGCCTGATTTGCAGAATGTGCTTGCTTTTATCTTCCCCCTGGATGTGCGGTGGGCAGGCGGAATAACACCGTCAGGCTCTTTGCAACAAGCACTGGATCCCAGGACCTACATTAGAGAATTACAGCTGTAACGAGTGCTAAGACTCTACAGTCTGAGCATGAAAATAAACAATTAACAAGTATAATTACCTCCTGACTGGTGATCTGCTCTTCTTTTTGGAAGCACGATGCTCTGTGATGGGTGTCACAAGGCATCCTGGCTTCCCACGGACAGGTTGGTGTCTCCTGGCTGGACTCTCCACCATCTGCTAAGGGGCCTGCTCCAAGTGAGCCTCGGCTGCAGCTGGGCACCCTGCACCTTCCTTTGTTATGTGGATTCTCCCGTGTCGAGGAAGGGGTGAACACACATGCTTGCTTTTATTTCAGGTGGATATTAACCTGAAATTTCTCCTCTCAGGGCCTGTTTTCGCAAAACTTGTAGGAACTTTGGGCCTATAACACCTCTGTCAAATTTGGTTGAAATTGGACTAAGGTTTAAGAACTTAAGATGATGCTGCAGGTTGGGGAGAGGATGTGGATGCACACATAACAACAGAGCATAACAGCATAGACCTAATTTCCTTGAAAACAAGGCTAATATGGCAAAGCTAGAGTTTCTTTACTCCATACTTTCAAGAGATACATATATTAGCTTAAAGTAAATTTAGTCAGAGTACAGAGGCCCTGGCAGCCCTATCTAACTCTTCCCTAAGGGGACAGGGATGCTAGAGGTACCTGCATAAGCGCTCCATGCTGTGGTGAATTACAACCCTACAGCAAGAATCTCCTCACAGATTAACATGATAGATCTTTGTTCCAGTCCTCCTCTCCTGGTGTACACATGTGAGCTCAAGCAGAGAGCATAGATGTTTAAAAGGAACAGAATACTGGAGTCAATATTCTCTCGTGGGTTTAAGAGAGCTTTGTCTTAATGAAGAAACAGTCTAGTCAAATTAGTTTTAATCAGCTTAGATTTTCAAGAAGCTGTTTATCCTTCATCTCTAATGCTACATATATTTTTTTTTTCCAGATCACATTACAGAGGAACTGAGAGCCCTATTAAAGGGAAAATTCAAGTTTTATGGCTCCAGTGAGGGATTTATTGCAGCCAACACATCTCCCTCCCTTGCTCCTTACAGCTCCACATGGCCCCTCTGCCTGCTTCCATCCTGTTCATTATCGTCTCCTTTGGCCCCTCAGAGCAGCTGCCAGTGCTCCCCTGGCCTTGTGCGGGGGTGACAGGGGCAATAACACCAGCAGAAGCCAGAACGGCATCGGGCGTGCTTGGCCACATTCAGCATCTGTCATCTGGAGCTATTTGGAAGATCGATGGGGGGTTATATAGCTTTGTTTGTGCACATGTGCCTCGGAATAAGGCGCGTAACTGGAGAGAACATAATTCCGCTGGCTTCAGTGGGACCATTCATATCCCTAATATTATGCTCATGTTTTAGGGACTTTGCCGATTCGGGACCTAAATGTGAAATTTGTGTTGTAGGTACATTTGCCTGGCTTTCTCTGTGCTGAGGCTACCCATGCATGCTGCTGTTCCATCTACTCAGGGTTTGGTAGTACTGTGTAACACGAGGTATATTTCACACAGTCTGTTTTTGACTCTTTTGAAGTGTAAGGGGTGGGAAAAAAAAAAGTTCATTAAAAATTGTTCTATAAAAAAGACAGCTGCTTAATTTTTTGGAGTACTTTTCTGAGTGAAGCTCTAAGAGGACAAAATTAAGTGTTTTTTTCAGATATGGATATTTTTCCTTACTGTTATACTTCCAGGTGATACATAAATAAAACATCTGTTGAAGTCTTCAGGAAAAGCTGTTCAATGAGGATCAAAATTATCAGGATTTCCCTTTAAGTTAACAAAAAGGAATCTACATAGAATTATTTTCATGTGCAAAAACTTCGCATTTCCTGGATCCTGGTCCTTGAACACGCATGTTGAACCAGGTAATCTTCTAAAGAGAAAACTTACAGAAAAGATGAGCTAAGGATATGTGATCAGAGTTCTTTCTCTCTTATTTCACACTGATGAAAACTTGTTTTAGATAACCAAATATAAAAGCATCAGTGGTGTCCTTAATTTGTAGGTATTTAAAGTAGCACACTTATTTGGGGTAAAAATACCTTGTGAATACTGCTCCTGATTTAGGAAAAGTCTTCCCAAGCACAGAACAAACATGCTATGGGAGGTGCTTGGCAGCATTATAACCAAATGCCCTAAATGGTCTTCTGCAAATGTCAATAGAAATAGCTATTTAGAAACCAGGCCCTCACTTCAGTCCTTCTAATATAAAATTGAGCAGTGAATTGACTACCTTTCGTAATGTACCTTGCAGCAAGAAGCTTGGGTGTTTGACTATTCACAACTGAAATTATTGTCATTCAGTTTTTGGTTTTGTTTTTCTTTTTCTTTGAGATTTTTTTGCTCCTGTATTGGTTGTGATAGTCATACCCTTACATACTTACAAAACAAAGCAAGATCACTGAACAGGCAATTTGTGAACCCTGCCTATCTAGGTTAGGAGCTGAATCCAAATTCAAACTAGATACAGATGAAATATTTATGAGTATGCACAGATAGATATTTGCACAGAGGGACACGAATATAGACAAATTCAGATTATCTGTTTTTCTCCCCCATGATCAGACTGTTCCTGGATGGCTCACTTAGATATATTTTAAATGGCTTTTATTTATATTCATGGTGCTGTACATATCTGTGCTTTTGCTGGTTTAGATAGATTTTAAAATACCATACTGAAATTTCATGTAGACTGATAAAGCTGGATAGCAAACTTTTAAACAGGATGAAATTGTACTAATATCATCCAAGGCTATCCAAGATACTCTTTAACTTTAAATGCAACACTGAGCATGTAGTTCTTTTCCTTTGACATTTTTTTGATCAAGTTCTCTTCAGAAACCTCCATCATCTATATCTGCAACCCAAGAATACATGCAATATTTCTTTACAGCCTTGTTTATCAAGAGACTCTCAAGCAGAGGAAGCTGGGTGAGCCAAATCTTCTGGTGGTGTAAGTGGGGAAGCTCGTTGACCTCATGAAGGCTCTGGCAATTCAGACCAGTAGAGTCTGACTTCTCTGGGGTGTCCAGATTATGGAGATCAACAAAACATGCACTTAACATTTCAGGTGAGTATGAACTGTGAAACTGTCAGCATGAAAAAAGTGCATTATACATACACAAGAAAAAAAAACAGCTTTGCTTTTTTTCTTGACATTTTCACACTATTGCTTCCATCCAGCATTCAGACAGGTACACGTGGTGTCTGTGACTGTGTCTTGCTTCTACTTTGGAGTCACCCATGGAGGAGAAATCCACCAAGGGCTGTTAAAAACAAAACACCATCTCTGGTTCAGAAAGACCCCGAGATGCAAATCTGTGGTTGCTAGGAGAGTGTTTGGGGGAAATATCACTATGTGCTTTCCCTATTCTCTTACTTTTCTGTAGACATCTGCCCTTGGATGCTGCTGAAAACAAGGTATTGGGCTAGATGGCCCTTACATTCTTTAGAATCAAAAAAGCTAGGAGCAGGTGTAAGCCCACACCAGTTTCCATTCTCAAAGTTATTCTGTAAGTAGAAATGTTAACTGATACTCAGAGTGCATTAGATTCTGATAATAGCATTTTGCTCTTTTCTACAGCACATACTCCTCAGGAGCATATGTTTGCATTTCTCAGAATTTATGATGAATAATCAGTCATCTACTTGGAATATCCTCACAAGGCCCCTTGTTCCTGTCTCTTTTGTCTGGGAAAGGCCTAGCATGTTGCTTTTTTTGTGGTTAAATCACACCTGGCATATGGCAAATGGGATTTGATGTTCCATGCATGGACTTTCTACTGAAACTCTGGAAGACAGAAATGGGCAGTTGAAAGTGGTGAGAGCAGCAAGGAGGGAAAAGTTTACTCCTCTGTGAGCATTAAACACTAAACAAGAAATTGAAACAGTCAATACAGCCAGTATATTTATATGATACATAAATATAATGTATTTATATATTAAATATATAAATATATTTATAATTAATATAAAAATAATATTTATGTATTATATATAATGGATTCAAGTTTCTGCCTTACCCCAGCAACTCATGCACATTTATATTACTAAAGGAACAAAGACCAAAGAAGAAGCTTCCACTCTGGATCCCAGTTATCATCCTTGCAGTTGCTTTTTCACTGCTGGCTTGGGTTTGGATCCCAGCAGACAGCTCATTCAAAGACAAGACACAGGTACCTTCCACGTTGATCTCATTCCCTGAAGGGCAGTGTGGAAGAGATGGCATTAGGTTGGCTTCCTCTGCCCTGCACCACTCCCCAGCACTATCTCACCCACTTCTCACCTCCCACAACATGCAACGTGCAGCCACGAGTTTCATAAAAACACTGCTCTGGGATGTCGCAGCACGTGTTTCCTATTATACCAGCAGATCAGACTGAAGGAGGGATTCATAACTACATTTAAAGTCTCCAAAGGCACCACTTGGCCTAGAAGAGACCCAGGACTGAGGCTGGTGTAGTGTGGATGAACTGGAGAGCACTGGCCCTGGCCACTGCAGACCCTGAGCTGAGCAGTGCTACTTGGACCCATTCCTGGCACAGCTGTGTCTTCTTAATGTCTGCAAAATGGAAGAAATAGCTCCTTCTGCTGTCCTCTCTGAGATCTGAGTCAGGAGCTGTCTTTAACAACAGCTTTTAAGCATCTAGATTAACAATGACATGATCCCAGCTAGAAACTCTAAGCACTGCTCCAAGCTTACTAAATAACAAAAATGTAGCCAGTTTTAGTAGGAAATAAGATTTTCCTGTACCCATCCTGAATGTGATGCTTTTGAAAGATGCAATGGAGGACTCGTTGGAAATGTGTATAGGAATCCTGTTTCAAGGCATTCTCAATGATTTCCTTAATTAGCCATCCATGTTTACTGTACTTGTCCCTTATAATATGTGCTGTGTTACATTTGCTATCTGTAATCTCTTTGTTGATTTTGATTCTCCTGAAAAGCATTTTTCCCTCCAGTGAGAAGTAACCAAAAGGCCTTTCATTCGAGAAAATATGCCCGGCATCTGAAAGTTTGGGATATGTAGGAGTTGTATCCTTTCTGTGCAGTTTCATCTAGCACAGTTTAACTCCTTGCTGTCTCCTGTACAATGAGGCCAGGCTTATGGATGTTGCAGTGTAGGTGCTCAGAGGGAGGAGAAGAAAAGGCTTCAAGAGAAAGCTTGTTTTTGTTAAGGATCAGGCATAATATCTCTTGATTTCCAGTGCAGTTCTGACTCCAGAGTCAGGTTAAAAGTTGTGGAAGTTGATCAGAAACTATCAAGTGGAAACTGGAAAGAAAATAAACAGCATTTTGATTTTGTCACCTTCTTAATTCTGGATGATCTGTGGCTCACCAGGGCTCCTCCACTCCCTGCTGTTCTGCTTTGACAACCTCGCACACCGTTTCTGGTCTATACCACTGTGCACACTTTGCACATCAAATACCTTTTCTCCCACCCATGATCCACCATCTCCCTCCCTTGGCTACATTGGTGTAAATGAGGCTGTATGGAATAGGCATAAGAGCAGTGTAAACGTAGGAAATGTCGAGACTGCAGCACTGAAGGGTGCTCGCCAGCTCCTGACCTGGCTTAGCATCAGTCCCAGGAGTGGGCTGCAAGGAGGCAGGGAGATACAGCATGCTGTACGGGGCCCCTGAGGGCACCTGCCCCGTGGCACGGGGCTGATCGACCCTCTGTACCTGGGGAATTGCCAGAGATCGTTACAGGCTTTTTCACTCTGTGAGAGGAATATAAAAGAAGAGGAGGCAGGAACCAGTATCTGGCTCACCGACAAAAAGGTTTCAAGCCAAATGACTCACTTCTGGAGGAGTCAGACAGAGCTCTTCAGAGGACATGACTTACAAGAGAATTCAATAGCTGGGATTTATTTATTTTTCAGGGCTTGTTGAGCTTTTTTTTCTGCTTTTTTTTTTTTTTTTTTTTTTTTTTTTAGTTCTGAAACAGTAAATCAGCATACAGAAAGAACATAGACTTCAGACTCGTCATTTTAAGAGAGACTTCATAAATGGTCACTTGTGATGTACTCATGGTAGAAGAAAAAGCAAGTTTTTAAAATCATATTGTTTCCCAGACCTTAAAATCCTGATTTTTGCTTCTCTGAAGATGGCAAACTCAGCATTTGCCTCTGGTTGTGAACACATCATTTGTGAAGTCATTTGTGTTTCTTTTCCCTCTGTTCTTCAGCTGAAGGTTTTCCAAAGAGGTCATGGAGACAGTGGCCTCACAAAACTGAGAGTCACCTCATGTACTCATAACTCTGACT
Source organism: Anas platyrhynchos (assembly GCF_047663525.1). Classification (NCBI taxonomy): domain Eukaryota; kingdom Metazoa; phylum Chordata; class Aves; order Anseriformes; family Anatidae; genus Anas; species Anas platyrhynchos. The sequence continues at coordinate 78,211,076 of NC_092589.1, forward strand.
GTTACTAAATATATTGCTAGAGTAAAACCAGAGTGGTCAGGAAGAGGCTAAACTAATTTGAACATTCATTAGAAATAGCTAGACACAAAGTAAGGTCACAGAATTACAGAATCATTTAGGTTGGAAAAGACCTGTAAGATCATCAAGTCCAACCATCACATAACAAGATGTAATACAACGGATTACTTTAAGCATAATTCGAGTTGCATTACCTAAAAATTCTTCACATTCTCTGCAACAGCTTATACCTTAAGTCCTTCAAGTGTTTGCTGCAGTATAAACTACATATGTCAGAATAAATCCACAACTTACTCTGGATATCACTGAAAATTAAATGGGGTGTTGGCCAGAAATCAGGGATATTAACCTATGTGGTAATCCTCAAGTGTTTACTTTTGTCATAAAAACCAGAAGTAATTATATTATATGGTCTTCAGGAAAAACCACCCCACTGAATTAAGAGGATTGAAAATTGCTTAACATATATTGATATTTCTTCCCTTCAGGAAGTCATACAAAAGAATTTTGGGGTAGTTTGTTCTATAACATGTCACAGCTTCCCCAAAACCCCTTCCACATGGGACAGAGACTGATTTGATATCTGCTTGTGATAAAATTACAGGCTGCACATCATTGCTGCTTCACTGCAATGTGACTTGAAAGAGTCTGAATTAAACTCTGAAAACAGCAGTTCCAGCATGGCAGTTTTGGGGTACTTTGCAAGTCTATTTTTAATTAACTGTTTTGTTATAGATACTATAACTGAAAACAAAACATCCGAGTTTAGAATTTTAAATCTACTGTAAAAACCTTGCCAGGGCATTGGCTAAGGAAAAAAAAAAGTTGCAGTTTTCTGTTCTATGAGTGTTAATTGGGCTTTTCTTGTCACTATGAAGAGTAAGGAGCAGAAGGTGATCTGAAGTAACTTCTTATCCAACATACTAGTACTTGCAGATGGCACTTTTACTACTACCACTGGCCCGATTTACTCATTTGACGAGGTTTACATAGTATTTCCAAATTTATCTGTTGTAGTAGTGAAGAACAGTCACAAATAATGCTTGAAGTCTTCTAACTATAAAGAAAAACATACCTAAGGAATTTAAAAAATATTAATAAATGGACTACTGCTGTATTTTAAAATCACAAGAAAATATAATGGTTTGATGAACTAAATAATGTAGTTTGACTAAGCACAACAAAATGAGATGGATGAATAGAATAAAACTTCTTTCTGTAACTAGCTCTTGTTCTGGGACCACAACTCACATTCTGTTGCAAGGTAGAGGTAGTATCACAAATACCTGCCTTTTTGCACCTACCCAGTCAGATCAAAAGAAAGCAAAATTGCTATATGAGTAAGAAGTTTTATCTCCCTACTTCTGGAAAACACATCCAGGAAAATAAAAATATTTTTAAGGTTTCATCCTGGTGTTCAGCAGCTGATCACAAACAAAATGTGATCTGAAACTGTTGGCTGTGTTTGCTGCTAGGAAAGGAACAAGCGGAAGGACTGCAGTGGTGTGGTGCCCAGCTGGGTGGATCCCAACATGGGGCTCTGCAAATTCCTCCCTCCAAAACACCATGGGTTTCCTCTTTCCTGAATGATGGGTCCTCCAGGGATCCTGTCTCCTTGGTTGGAGCCCTCATCTTCACAGCCACTACAGCTGGGTAGGAAAGGGAGTGTCAGCAATGTCATCCTGATCAGCACACAAAAATGCTACTGTTTTCCTGCTCCTTGCCCCAGCAGGAGAAAAGGATGAGTGGGGAGATGCAAGGAAGGTGCTAGATGCCCAAGAGGCTGAGCTATATGTGCAAGGTCATTATCACGCTCTGTTCTAGCCAACAAGCAGTGAGCTGCATTAGGCAGACACCTACTCTGCCTACATCTAAAGCCAGCTCTGCCCAGGGGCCTCAGGTTTTGGTGGAGCTGGGATTTTCAACATGTTTGGGTTTGGACACCTGAGGAAGGATCTAGATCCATAGCAAAATACCTTCATTTAGGTTTGGCACTCAGCTCACAAAGCTAAGTGGCATCTTGCTTGCACTAAGCCTCCATCTGCTGGACCGGAGGAATGTAAGTTGCTCATAGGTGCCAGGACACATCTGCCACAAGTGATAACATCTTATGTACCACAGAACATCCCAAATAACACCAAGTGTCTATATTTAGATAACAAAACTGAGTCTCTGGAGATGTCTTCAGGTGATCAATTTATATAAGCTTCCTTTGTAACCTGTGGAGATCTACTCTCTAGTGGGGACCCGAGTTCCTTCTCCATGGTCCACCAACAGCATTGACAGGGTGTTTATTTACTGAGACAAGAGCTTACGTGCCTGCTGTGGAGACATCTAAACACATGCATCTGTATCTGGAGCCAAATACCATTCCAAATCCTGGTTTATATGCTGATTTGTTTTGTTTCCATTGTAACAGGCCATTTTTAAACTTTGTCGAAATCGAGGTGATGTATAAGTTGCATACAGTTTGAGATTCAATAATTTGTTAAGGAAGTCAGCTCTAAAATCTATCTTGCTGGTGGCAGAAACAGCACATTCATCTGTAGCATGCTGGCTACATGGCAACAGTATGATCTACTTAGTGCAGAAGACTACAGAGAGAAACTGTGAATTTAGTGTTGGTGTACAGGTTCACCTGCTGACACATAAAATGGTCTGCTCTGGGAAGCAGTATTTCTTTTAACTGAGCTTTTATTGCTCTTCTTTGCAAGATAACCAGCTTCTTTCAGTCTGCCAGAACATGGGGCTACCATGTAGAAAAAGTTCTTTGCACCTGGTCAGCTGTACATGGATCCAAATAATTCTGTTTGTTCCTTAGCTCTGTCAGCACCAAATCAGATTAGAAAATTTCAAAATGTATCTGCCAAAAATGAATAACAATGGATTTCTTAATTTCCTTCCTTGAGAAGGCAAAAATAAAAATGAGAAATAGTCTATTTCATCTAGGTACTGACTACACTTTAAAGAAACAGCAGGAGGAAATAAAAATAACATTGGACTAGGCCAGACTTGAAAAGTGTTAGCTGGGTGAGGAAGAAATGCCAGTGGACAAACTTGGAAAGCTGAAAGAAAGTGTGGAATTTATCTAAGGAACTTTGTTCACTTGGACTCAGTTCACAAAGCTTGGCACTTAAATAGGATATATAGTCCCAAATTTGGGTGTTGTAATGGGCAATTATCTCTGGTTGAATAAAAATGAGGCAGAATTTGTGCCTCCTATTGCCAATACCTAGGTATGAAAAGCTGAGTTCTAAATATTTGCTTTCCTGGCTCAGAACAATTATCAGGCATTATATTTTAAGGAGTATACTTTATAGCTTGTAAACAACAGTCATGTGTTTTAATGTATTTAATTTCACTGGCTTGCCTTTCATATATTTTAAGAGCTCTCTACCTTGCATTGGCAGCGTAAGGAATTCATCTTGCCAGAGGGGTATAAAGGGTCTATAAATGAAAATCAGGGCTCAGTTATTCTATTTCCAGACATCAAGGTTTTCGGTATTAGGTTGTTTAGGTATTAGGCTGTTCGAGATTATTGTTACCTACCCTACCTCAATATGAAAGTGAAATCATGCAGTGAAGGATGTGCTAGGATGAGTGAAATATTTCCCCTTTCTGTGGTTGTGTTTTGTCTCCTTGCAGTTAAAAGCAGCATAAAATGTGCCATTGAATCCTGTTCGGTTGATATTAAGATAATAATTTCACACACATACCCATACAAACAATGCTGCAATGAAAACTGAATACATTCCTGCAGCCTATGAACACTCAGAGTAAATAGCCCTGCTCTAAATTAAATAATAAAACTTTTCTAATTAGGCATGGTAGAAAGGCTAAAGGAGAGTGATGGCAGGAAATACCTTTTGCCTCGTGCTATGGGTTTGGAAACACAGTGACATCATTCCTACTGCCAGGCACTAGAGGAGATCATAATAGGATATAATTGTTGCTTGCTCATTTGATTGAACTCCAAAACTATATCAAATAACACTTAATTATACACATAGAATATCATTACAGAAGAGAACTCAGAACTGAGAGTTCAGTGTAAGCAGAAGCATTTAATAATTATACAACTCCTGTAGATGCAAATAGATATCTTGCTGCTAATTAGTCTGGAGTTTTATGCTTGCAATATCGTAAGTAAATGTAGTGAAAATTAGTTGGAAGTCTGAACATACAGTTTTACTATAGCTCCATCTGGTACGTGCCCTCCGATTACCCAGCACGTTGGCTAGCTGCTTGAGGGACACATTTGATATCTGGCCAAGTTTAAAGGTCTACTGGAGGTAAAACAATGCCCACCCTTTTACAAGGGGATCATTGTTGCCTAACAATAAAGCTCTCTGGCTTATTTGAATGTCAACAATTCAGAAAAGTTGATGTTTGGAGCCATCAAATAAAATGTTTTTGTGAAACAGTTTATTATTTCAGTGGTAATTATTTGAATCATTCATGGTAAAGGATGTTTGCTAATGAGAGCTTGGCTGCTGTAAATTCCAGGGAGACTGAATGCTCTTTGTGCTGACAAAAAGGCCCAAATCACTGGAGAGCGACTGACTGGACAAATCATTCATCTATGCAAATGCCAGCTGAAATGGTCAGATGCATTTATTACCCTCCTCATTATAGTAAACAAGGCAGAAATCGTGACTGGCAGTTATCAACTTGCCCTGAAGTGTGATTTGTTCTCCTACCACTATTTAAATGAGAGGAAGAAAGGCATGCCGCCAGGGACTTTGTCGGTTTATAAAAGAGTAAATGTCACATAGCCCAGTGCTTAAAGACTTTTGATTGACAAATGTTTTATTTGACATATCAAACAATAATGGTTTTCATATCAAATAGTCCATATTTGTTAGCAGAAATTTAACCCTTGAAAGAGTGAGAACTGATTTTTCAGAAGGCTCCACTTCCAGATGGGAAGTTACAAGTGAAAAGAAACTCTCTGACTGGGTGGACTGGGAAGACTCACACAGTGCTGTAGAAAGATGCTTTTAATGGAGGCTTCAGATGAACTGCTGTCATAAGAAAGTAGCTCACATCGGGAAGGCTAAGTGGCATACAACAGAAGGAAATAAAAGAGTGGCTTTTTTTTTTTTTTTTTTTTTCCTAAAGGAAATAGAGTTTAGAGTTTGAAGAGCTCTAAAGAGGATCTGTCTCATCCTCAAACTACATTGCCAGGACGTTTATGCTTGTACCAGGACAGGCTATAGCCCACCTTGTTTGAGGAATGTGTGAGCTTTGATGAATAGAAATCTTAGTGACAAAAGTAAAAACAACAAGAAGAAGCAAATAAGTACACAAAACAGAATGTTTATTTGCATTAGTAGTGTACATTTGTTGCTACATTCCATTTTAACATGAACACGCTTTTGTGTTGGTGATCTGCCATTATTGAATATGATTCTATTTTTATATAGGTGGCTCTAAGACCCCATAGAAATATTTACAAAATCATATGTCCTCTGGTATTAAACAGAAAAGAAATTATGTGTGACTAAATGATGTGTTTCACATCATTTGCTGATGATGGCTTTTCACCCCTGTTAGTTGGTACAAGGACCAGATGGAAAAAGCATGCGTGCTCTATTGAAATCTGAGTGTACGGTTTTATTATTTGGGAATTATCTCTTTCAGCTTTATAGCAGTGGGAGGACAAACTTTGAGTCAGGTCCTTTAAGACTTTTTCATCCAGAACAGTAAACATTCTCAACAATGAAATCCTAAAGCTGAGGAAAAAATTAGAGATCATTAGATATTGTAAGAGGAGAATAAACCTCTTTGATCGTGACTTTCTGGAGGAAACAGACAAACAAACAAACAAAACCAGATCCTACCTGCCCATATCTTCTAACACAAGCATACTGCAGAACTGAGATTCTGCACATCAGGTAGCCTGGCAGAGAAATACTAAGTGGAAAAGAAGCATGAAAAAACATACCAGAAAGATGCTTTGGGTTAGCTCAGAAATATAATGTGATTTTAATAATGGTATGAATATGAATAATACTGCTTATTAGCTAGCATGATAGAGCAACAAATTAAAAGCAAACACTGTCTATATAATGCTTTATGGCTCTTGTGAATCAAACATTAACTGATCCATTTTCTCATTAGCTCTGTGAAGTAGCACTATTAATCCTCCTTTGTGATGGGAGAACATCTGCATACATATATAAGTGATAGATACTTAAGGTCACTTAGCTGGCTGCAGCAGAGCCAGGTGTTACTACCTAGAGCATCTGATTGCCACTTGTGTGTATGGCCACTACAGCATGCTAGAACTCTCTACAGAGACATTTCCTACGTGCTGAAAATGGATCACCACAGCACTTGCACTGCACACCTCTGCTAGCAGCACTTACAGATCCCTACCTGTTAATGTAATAAGAAAAGCACTTCTCGTCATTGTAACTATTGCTATTGTCATTAGAAGTACAGGATTTTCCATTTCAACCTGAATTAATGATTCCTAATTCCAGTATTCAGTATGTGGAGGCAGGCCGGCATAGCACTTCAGAGCAATATCCTCAGCCAGCTGTGCTGTTCTGCCTTGTATATGGAAGGAAAAATCTCTACAGATATCCCAGAATCACAAAGACATCTGGTGAAATATACATTAAGACAGAAGACTACAGACATCCTTGATGATCACAAAATAATGCAACACTAGTATTTGATTTTGTTACTTCACCCAAAGGTGACTGTCAAAAGGTAATTATTGCAAATACAGGGCAGAAAATATCCCATTTTTTTTCTAGCTTAGCTTCTATTATTGCATTTAATCACCCCCTTGCATTCTGTTCCTAATGTAGTCTGAATACACCTATAAAAAGTCATTTGTTACCAGCATCCTCTTTATAGGCATTTTGAGATTACCCTTCTGGCCTGGGATCCAGCCAGCTCTTTATTTATGGGAGTTCTGGCTTCTCCTCCCTCTGTCACCCCTGAATTCCCCTTTTATCACCCTCACGCTCCTAACTCCTTCCTCTGTCTCCCAGAAGCTGGCGTGTTTAAGCTCTTCCACCACTCTGGTGGCCACCAACCTCCTTCAGACCTGCTGCCTCATTCCAGAGCTGTCGCCTCTGCACGTCTTGAAGGTGCTGTCACCACGGGCTGATTCACCATGGTGAGCAGACAAATGGTTAGCTGCAGAGATGGGACAGGCCACTGCAGCCCTGTAAAAGCTATAAATAGTGTTCTTGGTTCTGTGATTTTGCTACCGAAGAAGAAAGGCAAGGTGCTAATGAGGCAGGGAGGAGCACCTGCTCTTCGGTGACATTGCTGGCCTCCACCTTCTCCGGTGCAGGACAAGTTAAAGGAGTTGACTAATATAGTTCAGGAAGGTTTCAGGATTAATTTTCAAGAATGTGAAGTAATCAACATTTTCTCAAGCAGTTAGTACATTCAGTCAATAACAATGCCACCTTCAGGACTAAGTATGTGCCCAGAATAAGTGATTGTCAGAAAGCCAGGGACGGGACAGCAGTCCAAAGGATTATATGAGGAGAGGGAAAAATGTCACTAGCAATGCTGAATATCTTTCATGAATGCACGCTGGAAGCTATCAGCAGGCAGCAAAACACTGGTTCGTTTCAGCAGTTATTCTCAGTAACTCGGTGTCCCCTGTGTGGAGGTGAGAGGGCTGCACAGACAGAAGCATCTTTCTGTGCATCCCAAGCCTCCCTAACTCACACAGGAACTGCAGATGTCACTGCAGCTTCAGGCTTGGACTGATGATCCCTAGCTATGTCCTCCAAACATCAAGAAAAGTGTTTGGTGCCAGGAAGCAGAGAAATCAATAGACAAAAAAAAACAAACAGAACTGAACCAAAGCCTGCACTTTTGGTGAATTTGCTGCATTTAAAAGCTAAGAACGAAACAGCTCTGCCATGAAAAGGCATTCCAGTGCTCTTAGCAACTGCACCTTGTTACCTTGTTTTTGGATGAACTAATTAATTACAGCACCAGTTACTCACTGGCAAATCTCAGGCATGACATGTTGGAGGAAAAAGCTCCAGTAAGAACTGACCTACCTACAATCGTCCTTAAGTGACTTCATAATGGGGTAATTCCAGTCACTTCAAAGGACTTACCCTCAGTCAGAAGTGTATAAATCAGTACGGAAGTAGGCCAAACATTTATATACATTTGTAGTCAAAAAATATTTAACTGTCATAATTATGGGAAATCATTGCAGATGTGCTGAATAGCCTGAGCCCAAAGGGAGAAAGGAACAAATAAAACAAGCTGTGAAGACAGTTTTACATGAAAAAAAATGGTTTCTTGCTCAGCCTGATCTGTATCCAATACAAAGATATTAATGCATCTTTTCATTATTCAGAACTCTTTCTGCAACTGCATCCAAATTAACATAACCATCTATTTCCATGTGAGCAGGAATTCATGCTAATTGTACATTAATTCCCAGGATGAATAATTGAGGTATCGGATGCAACAGCTCAAAAGCCTAAATCTTGTTTAGTACTAAAGTAACAAGTTCTAAGCCTTAAATTAATCAAGAAAACTATACGTAGGTCTTCATTAACATACCAGGAATCAATCCACAGCTGATAAAATCACAGACCATGCTGGCTTAGCAGTGTGCGACTCTGTCATACTTAACTCTGAACACATCTGCGTGTTTAAAGTTTCACAGCACCGATAACATTATAGCTTGGAACTGCTGCCACCCATTATGCTATGAGCCCTCTTTCCAAAGTGACAATGATGTGCGGAGCTGGAAAAGGAATTAATTTAAAATGATGCCTATTTTTTCTTGTTTGGGATCAGCTAACATTTCCTTCCACTTCCCTGAATTTCTCCCTAGCAATGCTGCACAAAGAACTTACACGTAGATGTCCTGGCCTATATGATTTCCCGATGTACAAATAGGACATTATGTTGCTCGATATTGCTGCTTATTCACCCTCTCTCTATAAATATTACCTGGATGACAAACCTACTTCATCAGCTATGGAAACTAGCCAAATTCCTGCAAGAAAATGTGATGATTTAAAAAGCTCTAAATATACATAATAGAAGGCAGCTAGCTAAATAAACTAAGACACAAGGGCTGGAGAACTACTTTTAACCATCAGCTACCTTGTTTATGACTAGCCGTAAGATGGAAATAGAGAATTTAGTTCATTAAGGTAGAAAATTCCCATGTAATCAGTAGATAAGAATGAAAAAATCAAATTATTGCCTTCTGTGTTCTGCCTGTTTGAATACCGAAGCGGTATCCATGCTTAACGCACAAATGACAGTCCAGTTGTTTCTATTGCTGTAGTAAATTCATTCCTAAACAGAGAGTGTTTGGGTCAGACAACTAGCTGTATTATTTTGTATTTGCACCACATCAGTAACTTGTGTGGCATTCACAAATTAAACAAATCAAAAGTATTTCCTGCAACCGTGTGTGCGTGTGCATATGCACATTACAAGCATGCTTGCACAGTGCGACTTGTAGCTGTTGCCACTGAAGGAAAGGGGATGTGGCTACAAGCTTCTCGTTAGAAGCAGAAGCTCATTAAATCTTTCCTGAAATTGTCTGCTACAAGCTTATATATTTAGGGAAGTGTCAGCCTCTTTTCTTACACGTTATCTGCTGGAAACAAAAAGCAGAAAGAACAAAACTAGTGACTTCTTGCCAGTTATACGCACACACCCTAGCAATATGAGTCCTCTTTCTCAATTCATTCCTCTAGTTTGCTCTATATTCTGACTGGGCCGGATGACCTGAAGCCATTTATCCTCAATTCTGGGAGGACTGAACTTCTGCTGATGAATAGACCTTATCTCTTTGAGAAGATATGTTCCTTTTTTTTTTTTCTTTTTTTTTTTTTTTTTTTTTTTTGTGCCCTTGCTTACTGAAGAGGACTCATTAGAGGACTCATTAGATTAACCACGAGGTCATTAGGTCATTAACTGCCCACATTGTGGTAGATTTCCCATAACTTCTCAAGGCTGGTAAACCATGTTTAGACTAGAGCTCCCAGACTTTCCTTTGCTGAAACTTAGGAATCATTTTGCTTTAGAACAAGGCAATATAATAAGATGCTGAATTCTATTACATATTCTGAGCAGTTCCATCACAAAATAAGCTTTGCAATATGTTTTGTATATTTCCCCTCCTTTTTTTATTGCTATTATTATAACTGAGCAATCAGTAAAGCTTCCTTAAATTTTTGTGAATAAATTTTCTTATACTGTCTTTTAATATATTACTTTTGGTTTTATACTTGTGTGACATCTTTAGCCGTGGAGAATGGTCCTAGATAAGCATATGGCTTTACTATTAGTGTATTTACATGGCTGAAAGCAGCTTTTCTGCATGTAGTGGATGCACACATTATTTCTGAAAGAAAACTTTAGCACATCTGATCCTTCGTCTTGGAAGCCTAAGACATTGGTTGCAAAGCACCAACAATTCTCCATTCATTGACATTGGTAACAATGCTCCCATTGATCGGGCTGGAGCAGTGATATGAACTTCACAGTACTTTTCATAGTTTTCCAGGTTTCTAACCCTTGGGTGGAATCAGCTTACTGTTTAGCTTCTGTAAGTCTTCATCTCTGCTGAGTTCTGCTTTGACTGATCATGCCATTGTGAAATGTGGCAGCAGTTGGATGAGCCACAGACAGCTCTGTAGCTATGGAACACAACTGACCTATAAAAATGTCTCTGGTCACATGAACATATTTAAAAGGGTTTAAAATAGTTATGTGATGCTTGGTGAGAGGCTAACAATGTCTTTTTGTGAAGCTAAATGACATATCTCTACTGAAATCAATATGGCTCAGATCTGCAAGCACTGAAGTACTGCACTGCAGCTGTATATATATTCCCTTGGCTTTTGTTCTAAAAACACGCACAGTATGGCCATTACGTACTTCTATTTCAAAACTACCAGTCATCTGCTCCTTGATGCCAGTCAGGCTCATGCAGCCATTATGCAAGAAAATATGAAATGGCTGATATACATGTATTTACAAAGAAAAAGTACTGGAGTGACAAAGGAGACTTGAGCTGATTAACAATCACTACCGATCAATATCATAAGCTCGATAAAATACAGAGTCCCGCTAATTATAAGAACATTCCTTTCATCATGAAATTACAGCAAGACCTTGTTCATATGTACCTTGCAGCTCTCCAGTTGTAATGAAGAGAGAATCAATTGTCCCTGTTCCTTGAGCATACATTTCTGTGATACTCTCCTGCACTCCTAGCAGGCTGTAAGGAAAGCCTGGAGACTAGAAGCAGCCGGCGGTGCAGCAGAGGCACTTTGCTTTAGAAATGTGACATTCAGAAGGTTAAAGCAACGGGTCCGGTTTGAAGAATGTAGGTGCTTTGCCAGAATTGCCTCTGGGAAAGTTTTTATGGCATAGACACCTAGAGCATTTACTTGTCTGCTGGAACAGAAAAACGGAGGTAGCCCAAGGGCTAAGGGAATTTCCTACTTATTCTTCCAATTGTTATGCAGGTTTCAGTGTTACTGTATATCTTACTAAAATGTTATACAGGTTTTCCATTCCCACTCTTAAATTTCAGTTGAATGCAGTAACAAGCTGTGCAGTGTCAACACAAAAGCTTAATAAGATTGTATCTATCTCTGTCTCTTTAGATCCCTATATGAAGCCTATTGCTGGTTAAAAATTAGCATATTATCCTTACTGGATCCCACTGCTGCTGACAAAGGATTCTGATTTAAAACTTGTCTGAAGATTCTCACACAACAACCTCCTTGTACACAGTAGTTTTTATCATCTCAGATTCCCTAATCCTCATTAAAAACCTCATGAAGATTTTAGTTAACACATCGTTTCCAAGCTTTAGGATTACTGCTCACGAGTGTATTTCTGCAAAAAGATAAAAAGGAAAGATTTTTAACCATGATAAGCCCAAGTAATACTGTATTTTGATAAATTATTTTCTTCTCATTCTTTTTGCTTTTCCCTTAAAGTTTAATTACATAGCATGCAGAGTGCTTCCATAAGAACTGCAGTCTTTAGCTATTCAAAAGCTAAAACTGTTTTTATTAAATAATTTGACAATATGTATTCACATACTTCACAGAAGACATAGCAAGGCATTGCCCTTGCCCCAGTGAGTACATAGTCTACAGTCTGTGATCTACCAGGAACCAGTGCCAAGCAGCAGAGACACAGTTAGATGAAATACTGCAGCAGTTTAATTGTGCATAACAATTAAGCACATACTTGTACTGTGGCATTTTCTTCTCTTTATCATTTAATAAAAATACATGAAAAAAAGGAAGATAAAATGCAGCCAATATGATTAACTATACAATTTGCTGTTGTCAGAGAGCATAGCAGAGGATGCTATGCAAAATATTGTGACATGGGAAAAAGCAAAACACAGGGAATAAAAAATTTCCAGAGGAATTGAAGAGAATATTTTCTTTCTTCAGTTTAAACTGACACTGAAAGCAAGGCCTTGTTAGTCCTGGTTCATGAGAACACCTACAAATGTTTAAATTTACTGAGTGAAAAGTCTCATTGACTTAGCGTACTTTCTCTTCCACTTCAGAGAATATATGTAATTTCACAAATCAAAAAGCAGTAATGCTGGCCCAAGAGACAGCAAGTTGTTTCCCATGGTGGGTTAATATCCTGGGATGCAGAGGAAGCCAGAGAGAACAACTCACACCAATGGTAACAGTGCTGTGCGTATGCGCTCAGTGCAGCTTAGCAGTTAACGCTTGGCTAAGTCTGTTCTATTAAAAATAACCCACTGATTAAAATGATTTCATTATTTTCAGGGTTCAGTTTAACACTTAAAATACAAGCTTTAAAATGGGATAATAAAATTCAGATCAGTTTCCAGCTGAAAGCAGAAACTGGTGATTTATGAGTCAAGTATTTTTTTCACAATTTGTTTACAAATGTTTTCTCAACTGGCGTGTTAGAAATCGCAACACAGGCCTCCTTTTTGGCAAACCTCAGTGTTACCTGTGTTAGCCTGCTTTCAGGAAGACCTGTATTGTGACTCTTTACCCCACACTTAGGTAAGCTTCATTGCTTGATAACCTATAAGAGTGGATCTGCACATCTTCTGTGGGTGAAGCTGTAACCTTGTAGCTTCAACTGCCGCACGCTGCTGACCTCATGGGATCTCCACCTACTGTCCTACGGAGATTTTTACCCTGGATATTCAGCAGTCATCACAATGGTGGCTTGCAGTGACAACTTAGTTGAAGTATCCGACTGTGATCCAAGACCTAGTCGCTTGTCTTGGGTGATAGCTAGAATTTGAGACAGCAACATAGACAAAAAGGACCCTGTCACCCAATGTTGCTTGTTCCCTCTAAAAAACACCAGCCTCTCTTTAGTTTCAAAACATCACCTGCCCTTGGGCAACCTTTGTGAATCAGTGAAGTTGGTTCTGTAATCGGTCTTTCCTGGTAAGTGTGTGTTCACAAACAGCACATCATATTTGCTGTTGGAAAGCCTGGGGATGGTCTGTGCTAAGTGCATGCAGCTCCCAGCAGTGGTGGTATCTTCCCTACCTCCTAGGCATCTATTGTAGGAGTGAATGAACAGGCTGAAACACTTGGAGGTTTCGCTGTCTCCCCATGGATCACAGAAAATGTGCCTAGCAGACCAGATCAAACACGTGACTTTTAGAAAGCTAAATTTAAATAAGATGTATCTTATTTAGGATAAACAAGATGAATCTTTCAGTTGTGAGGATGTGAGCTGGAGGATGATGAGTGGACTGAGAGAAAAAAACTTTTCATATTCTTCTATCTTCTGCAGTAACAGAAAGCTCGGTATCAATACAGCCTTAAAATAATAACTGGATATGAACAATTTGGTCAAACACAGACCTTTGACCAGATATTCAAACTAGTTGTGTGCTTTTTCATTATAGCCAGGAATTGAGACTTTTAGGTTCCTGTTCCTTGGTGATACATTTAGTGCCAAAGTAGAAGTCTCGAATGGATCAGATAAATTGCGCCCTTGAACCTGAACAGCGTGCCCGTCTCTTTCATAGAAGAAATGCCCTAAAAGTTAAGATGTTATTTTAAAATGACCGTATACGGTACAGCAGCATCTTATGCATACAACATATTTATGCAGAATACAGGATACAGAATCATCCAGGTTGGAAGAGACCTCCAAGATCATCTAATACAACCTCTGGCCTAACACTAACAAGTCCTCCATTAAACCGTATCACTAAGCTCTAAATCTAAACACCTTTTATGTATCTGCAAGTGCACACATATATGAGGGTATATGAGAGGCCTATACACAAGTCACCCTGGCAGGTCTGTCTGTGGAAAGCAGGGTTATGTGGTGGCCTGTTTGCCACTTAGCAGTAGGGAAGCTTCCTATCCTAAATTTCTAGATGTGGAAATTTTTGTAAGGTTATAGAATTTGTGTTAAAGCATTATATATAAAGTACCCTAGATAGCAAACATTTATTTATTTATTTATTTTTGTATATTTAGAGGTTTCTGAACACCTGGTCAAAGTCAGCATCAATATTTTCTGTCGTAAGTGAAATGGATCAGGGCAGCGCGTACACTGACATGACTTCGGGTGATATTTGTGTAAGTTTGATGTCATACTGTTAATGCTTCTGTAGTTTAAAGTAGTGCTGCTGAAGGAGTAGTAGTAAATGAAGAAAACGTGCTTCCAGGGTTTTGCAGGTTTCTGTTAGTCACTGTTTGTCAAAGATTAAACAAGGGGTGCCTTGTGGCGAGGCACACCCTTACCACAGCTCGCCACGTTTTCCCCGGTACCACTTGAAGCGGAGTGGCGCTGGGGACTGAGGAGCCTGGAGGGACTGACAGCGGCTTGGGCGACCGCCACAGGACCTGGAGAGGAAGCAGCTTTTGGGGCAGGAGGCACGAGCAGCCGGGCATGCGTGCCGGGCGAGGCAGCGCGGAAGCCGACCGTGACGCTCATTAACAGTTAACAATTATCAATTAAAGCCGGGGCGTCCGACCGAGCCGGACCTGTGCTCTCAGGCTGCCTCAGCACACCCTTATGGCGGGGGGGGGGGTGCTCACACCGCTCCCCTCAGCGCCCCTCCCGTTAGCGGCCATAGCGGCGCGGGCAGGCGCAGCCGGCGGCCCCGCCCCTCCCTCCGGCCCGCCCTCCGCGGCCGTGCGGGGCTTCCGGCGGCGGCGGCGGCTTCGCCCTGCGATCGGTACGGGGCAGGGGCCGGGCTGGGCCGGGGGCGGCTGCCGGGGCTCGGGGGCTCCGTGGGCTCCGGGCGGGCGCCTCGCGTCTGCGGCCGGCAGGGCCGGGAGGGGTGGGCTGGGGTCCCGCTGGGGTCCCGCGGGGCTCCGGGGGGTGGCTGGAGGGAGGCAGGGGCAGGAGGGGGGCTCCACGGGGCGCTCCCTGAGCGCCTGCCCGCGGGGCGCTGCCCGGGCTTGTGCCGGGCTTGTGCCCGGTTACACCTGAGGGAGGCCACGGGGCTGGCCCAGGGTTGTTTTTATTGCTTATTTCTGCGGCGTGGCTGGGAGGGCAGTCGGTAAGGAAGCGGCTCTGCGCCGTGTGTGGGGGCTGTGCTGATGAGGGGCTGCCTGGTGGGCGGCACCCCGCGGGGCACGGTGCCTCGGTGGTCGCCCTGAGCTGCCCGCACAGGTGGGGTTTGGCTCACGGGCACCGGGGTGCCAAGCTGCAACCTGAGGTCTGGTCCTTGCCAGAAGGCGGAGGCGGTCACTGGAGCAATTTGGAAAGCATGGATTTGGGATGTTCTGATGCTCATGACAACAAGGCAAACAAGGCTTTAAATAGTTCAGATTGCTTAGCATCCAGTTGTGTCCCAAGGTGTGAGTTTAGAAGTTCCCCCTGTGTAAAATGTCTCAGTGTCACAGCCAGGACATCTTCCACAAAGCAGCACGACAAGCAGGGCCTAAGTGTTGCAAGAGCTTATTCACTTTTACCTGACGTTAGCTCCTCACTTCAACAAGCTGAATGTAGGCATTGGCACAATGTACAAAATTAACAGCGAGAGATGCTAACACGTGGTAAAAATACTGTTTTAGCCTCTAATGTAAGATTCCAATATTCCCTCTGTGCATTGACGTGCAAAGATAATCAACATTTCCCCTTGACCATCTTTTACATGAGACGTAGTTATTAATTGCATTAATCTTTCTTCAGAGGTAATATGATCTATTAGTTTTGCTTTTTGCAACTTATCAATGTTGCTGTTTCTTCTACAGTCAAATGAAAGGGAACTCTACGTGGTACTCCCAAGCATGGGATTAGCAAAACTGCTGTAAAGAGGAACTGCTACCCCTCTGGCTTTAAAACTCAAACCTGTTGCATGAGTGACTTTTAGATACAGCATTTACTTCTCTTGAAATAGTACGAACTTTTCTCTAACACATGTATTGTCAGGGATGGCTCAGGGATGAAATATGCCGTCTTTCATTTTTTTTCCTATGTATAATATGTTACTTATGTCTCTTACACACATCCTTCACTCAACAGCCCCTTGACCCCCCCACTATTTTTCTGTGTATTTCCCACATCTTTGTAGCATTCTGATTGGCGAGTAACTACGTATTGCTCATGTTTCTGCACTTATGGGAGAAAACTGAATGCTGGGGACTTGAATTTGCAAAAATAACCAAACTGAATGGGTACAATAATCATGAGCAGGATGGGTTACTTGGAAGCTGGACAATGGATTTGTGTACATAAACACCCTGTAAAAAGGAGCAAAGTGGTACAAAGAGATCTAGTGCCCTTGAATACTTTTGTTTAGTTACTTCCTGTTCCAATTAAATACGTAGAGAAGCCATAAGATATGTTCCTTTATCAAGGAGTGTTTGAAGAAAGGAAGTAATGAATTACAGTCTCAGAAGGCTTTCTGCATGTGTAGCAAGAAGGGAGGAAGAGTTCATCATGTAGAAGAAGGGAATTTCCTCACATCGTTGAAATGGTTGTCAATTAAGTAACGATTGGGTAAGAGAGGCTGTAAGTGCCAATAAAACATGTGGATTGTGATGTGTTTTGAAAGAAGGTAGCTCTGAGCCAGCTCTGGCCTCACCCAAAGCGGCAGCGAGCCGAGCCAAGCTGAGCTGGTTCAGGGCGCTGAGCTGCTCATCTGGCTGCAGTGGCTTCTGCGGTGGCTGCTGGTGGTCCTGGTACGCAGTAGCACCGTGCCAGCCTGTTTAATGGTATCTTGAAAAAGAATATGATGTGAAAAAGAGCAAATAAAAGTAGAATGCTGCTGTCTGGGAGAAGGATAAAAAGGTGCATTTAAAAGAAACCTTTATTAAGCTTCAGTTTGGCATAATTATGCCCATAGAAAAGAACAATATGCAACAGGAGTGCTACAGATTGGAAGGTATAGCTGCATAGGCCCAAATGGGTTTCTTAAAAATAATCAATCAGTTTGAAGGAAGAAAGAAAAAGTTTTCTATGTAAGCTTTGCACTGCTCTGGAGGTGTTTATCTTGATGCTTTGCATAGGCCTGAGCCTGCATCTTTACATTTGCAAAGGTGGGTCCCTTTAACTGGAAGTCACATTTACCTGTGGCAGATTTGAACAAATCTCTCCATCACCTGGCCCTACTGATCTATATTTAGTGTAATTCTTTCACCAGCTTGTTGTCTTTCAAACTCTTCAGTGTTTTTTCATTGGTCTTTTAACTCCATACAAGTGTTAATTTTTCTTTCAAAATGCTAGAAAAAAGGGGTTCTATTTGTATTGCAGTCCTAATGTTTATCCTTCTTTCCTGCTTTTATAAGCTACTAAATCCTATGTTACTTTTAACTCTTTAAAAATAATTTTCCTCCGCTTGTATTGTTCAGACTAACATGGTTTTATGACAGCTGTATGCTCTTCCCTGTTAGTTCCCACTTCTCAACTCGAGCCTGTTGGCTGATGACAGCCAAGATTGACAAAGCCATGTCCATCTCAAGGTTGTAAGTCCGATAAGAGCTTGATGGAAATCATTCAGGTTGGTGGGGAAGAATAACCCAACCGAAGTGGTGCTCCTGATCATGGAGAACTTGGTGCGTGGTTGCCATTTACCCATTGTGTCAGACCTGGCATCTGGCTCCTCAGTTGGCTTGAAGCAGTAGGAGGTGACCCTGCTCTGAGCTGGGGTGATGGGAATGTGGCTTAATTGTAAGCTGGGCTCTGAGGGCGCTGGGCAGGGGTTGGAGCAAGTTCTGAGTCTTCAGTGCAGGTGTGAAGTTATGCAGGGCACATGTGGTATGAGGTCGGCGATTCATGCCCACTCATGCAGCCCAGCCAAGTGGCTCTGCAAGCTGAGCTCTGTGAAGCCCCGAGTCGTGTGGAGTGGGCTCCAAGCTGTCTGAATCGGTGCAAGTTTGAGTTTGGGGCTTGTGGCTGCGCTGGGCTACGCGTGATGCCAGGGCTTGATGACAGGAAGCTTGATGTCTGCTGGCACACTTGATAAAGAGATTTCATTTAAGAGGGGAAAAAGCCAGAAGAGGAAGGTATTTGTAATCTTCACGTACATCTTATGGCAGTTCCGTGCTGAAAAGCTATCTGGTTTTTGTCATTATAGAATTATCTGAGTTGGGACCCCTCTGCCAAAAGGGGAAAAAGGTTGGAGAGTTTGCTGCTATTTTTTCCAGTGCTTTTTCTAAAAGATGGTTCAACAGGATGCTTGGGGGAAATGTGACATTATTTGGTTTTGGCATTCCAGCAGAGCTTAAAATGAATCCCGAATACCATCTCTACGCATTTCCTCCTGCACTGAATGTCAGGAGCAATTCATGTTGCTGACAGCTATGTCAACATGTGAAACTGAATGAAGGGCAGGAACTAAACAAAAAGCTAATAATAGAGGAGGCAAGAAAGTGAGAAGTGAACACTTCATTAGGAAACTTTCTTGCTGTCATGCGTAAGAGGACGGCAGAGTGCAGCCTGCCTTATCTGTTACTGCATGCGCTGTGTTGACAGCGTTCAAACGGCGAGAGCGGTTTGTATGTGCATTTTGTGACTATGGGAGACAAGCAAGTTACCCAAGAAATATGCACAGTAGACTTGCATTGAAGCATACCAATGCCACTTTGATTCCTCTCCATCTTGCTTATTTATTTACCATAATTTCAACTTATCCTTTCAAAATATCTGCAAGGTACAGCCCCACGTGTACCCATTTTGAATGGTAAATAAGGTGGTTTGTCTCCCGGGCAATGAGAGGCATCGTGTTAATTGCTGTGTGATGCATCTTCTGCTATTAGAGAGTCATTGCTGATGGCTCAGCGGTTACCACAGGATACGCGCTGTGGTATGTAAGTGTATGCTGGTTAGTGTAAACTAACCGGCAGCTCCATAAGGGCTGCTGGAGACGTGTTTATTCTATTCTGAGATATGCTTCGTCATCCCTGGTCTGGCCTGTAACAGGTTACAGGCGCTGCTCCTTGTTTTTCCTGGTAGAGCTGGCAAACAAGCTAATCTGAAGGCCAGCAGAGAAACAGTCTGCGTACTGGAGAGGATGATCCTGGAGGGCTGTGTTACTGCCCGGGTGCCTTGTGTACCGCTAGCAGGAATCGGGGAACGCGGTCCCGGTTCTGCTGTGCGTGGGTAAATCCGACTGTTTGCATCATGCAGGTATGGAGTGGCTGCTAAATATGGGACAAGCATATGTAAGAGGATCTCTATTAGTAGGGAATATGATACAGCACTTCTCTGTCCTGAAAAAAATGTTCAGCTATAAATATTTCTTTACCACTGTAAACAGAAAACTTTACCAAAGAGGCTCATATATAATTAGCCTTTTTCTAGTAGTTAAACCTGCTTGTTTGTCTTTTACTTGTGATTCAGTCTAGGCCATGTAAAACAGGTTGATGTCTTTAATTATTAGTACATTTTGTGCTGACTTTTTTTCAGGGTGCATGTCTGTGCAGATCTAGTACATCTTGTGTATAACTGAATTGTTACATAAATCATTTTCTCTTACCAGAATTAAAATGCTTTCTATGGGGACTTCTGCTTCCGATACCAGAACTCTTCAGAAGACTTACTTTGTTGTGTGGCTTAAAGGAAGATGATACTGTTAATGAACTGTGAGCATCCTTCAGGAGGCTGGTGACCCTTCAGTCATTGGTTAATGCTGTCATGGACAACTTCAAAGGGTAATGACGATATTTTTGTGAAACCATTCACGCTATTGCACTGGTATGGGAAAGACTGTGGGTTTTTTTTTTTGGTTTAGATTAATGCCCAAAGCTCTTTTGTTTCAGTCTAAAAGCCATTCAAAGTATGGGAACAAATTAGAGGAAACAGTTCACAGGAGTAGCTGTCCAACTTCCTATGTAAGTTGTCTTTGAAGAGTGTATTTACTCTCCAGATGACATTATAATCTAGATATAGTTGGGCTAACTTTAAATGAAATGATTTGGTTGCTGGGAGCAGTCTTGCTGCAGAATACAAGCAGTGAAGTAAATTAGGTTTTGTTGAGCTGTGTATGGCTGCAGCCTGCCCATGTACCCGAGTACTTTCTTAAGAACTTTTCTTTTAATTGTTTTAAAACTATGCTGCAGATTATCATCATTAAAATTATCTATAGTTAATCACAAACTCTACAGCAGTTGTTTACTGCAAGGGCCAGATGTCATTTTATACTTGACTTCATTTTCATGAGTCAGTACAGGATGTTTTTTGTTCTCAATAAGTCCCGGTAAAACAATACTTATTTTAACTATTAGTGTTACTGTTACTTGAGTGTTGGTTTTAGTTAATGTTTCTTCACAGCGTTCTCTTTTAAATGCAATAAATGGGAAGCCATGCTTAGTAGCCTACAAAGAAATAATTGTCATAAAATGTGATAGTTTATTAATGTTTTAGTAGCAGTACATTGTTTAAGAGGATATTCAAAAGAGTAAAGTCATGTTTTAAGATATATTTCATCTGCTCACTCTGCTTATTCATTCTGTTTTGTCAGCTGTTTTGCAAAACACCACAAGCAGTTAATGCACCTTATAAAGGACTCCTGACCTTTTGCAGCTTCGTAAGTCGTATCTAGATGTCACCAGTGTTTCCCATGTTAACAGTGCTGAGCATGTTTTACTATATGTGCCTTCGGCGCCGAGCTAGGACAGCTACGAGAGGAGAGATGAATAGCCGAAGGGCTATTGAATCGAACACCCGGGCCTTACCTATCAATGTTGAAATAGTTCAGTATGCCAAAGAAGTGTTGGATTTCAGCTCCCATTATGGTAGTGAAAACAGCATGTCATATACCATGTGGAATTTAGCAGGTATACCAAACGTGTACCCTAGCTCCGGTGACTTTACTCAGACGGCTGTGTTTCGAACTTACGGGACCTGGTGGGATCACTGTCCTAGTGCTCGACTGCCCTTCAAGAGGACGCCCACCTCCTTCTGCAGCCAAGACTATGTGGAACTCGCTTTTGAGGAGCAAGTTTATCCTACCGCAGTGCACATTCTGGAAACATATCATCCCGGAGCTGTAGTTCGGATTTTGGCATGCTCTGCAAATCCTTACTCACAAAACCCACCAGCTGAAGTAAGGTAAATTTTCCTTTTCTCTGTACTTTAGAGCACTGCTCTATTCTCTAAAATGTTAAATACTACAAATAATGCTGTTTAGCAAACTTTGCTTATTAGTATTTCTCTATTTCATTTCTGACCCACTGAGATTTTCTTTATTTCCGTGTAAGTTTAAGACTGGTGACATGTTTTGGTAGCAACTTGAAGAGATCTGGATTTTTCTTTTGTAGCATGAGTTAATCCAGATCCTTATATCAGATTTAATTTGAGTAAGGAGAGGTTTTTTTGTTGTTGTTGTTGGAATTCTTACGAGCAGTAATTATGTATATCCAAAATCATTTGTGAAGTGGCAGTTCTGAGTCCTTTCTGTAGTAAGAAAGGAAAATTGTCCAGAAGACTGAGGATTTGTGGCTGCACTATTGGCCTGCTTCAAGTAGCCATGAACTTCTCTCTGAATGCCCTAGGTTGTGTATGTGTATATGTATATTAGAATTGGGAACTATACCTGTTCATTTGGAAATGAGGCCAAAACCAGAAGTATAGAATGGTCAGACAAAAGGTGATGCCATTTGTCTGATCTTTATTTTTGGTTGAATCAAAGAGTGTAAGTAGCACTTGATTTTTTTATTTGCTCCACAGGTGTGAAAAGCAGCCCCCTTGGTCCTGTTGTTTTTTTCTGATAGTGAGAACTCCTGATTACATTTTGGGTAGGGGGTGAGGGATCAGGAAGAGGGGGGCCTGGAGAGTAGTAAAAAGATGAAGAAAAATGCTGTAAGCAAGGTGGGAAGCTCATGGTGAGGAAGTATGGAAATAAAAAGAGAACACGTGAAAGCACAGAGTTGGGGAAAAAACACTAGGAAAACTATTGGTATATGCAATAAAAGTATACCTAAAACATGTTTCAGCATACTAGGCAACTGATGTTTTTTTTGTAAACCTTAGAAAATCAGGTGTTGTATATGTAATAAGAACTCTCAATGAATCTGTTCTGTGTGTTTGTGTCATCTACTGTTTAGTAAGTTTGTTTTCCAGCTCTCTAATGAATAGATACTGTGTAGCTCTAAAGTAAACATCTGAATTGGAGGAGCAGTGATAGGTCAAGCTAGTAAGGACAGGCGTATGTTAGGAAGTAGGAATGTGTTTGGCACTAATACAGAAGTTATTTATAGGGTTGTGTGGGGGCGGATAGATTTAAGACTCTTGAACTTAGAACCTAATGTGAAATGACTTCTGGTCAGTTGTTCTGTGAACTTTAATTTTACGTGTTTAATAATGTAGCAATTATTCCTCTAACTTCATAATATAAGAAGATAGTATGCTGCAGTGCAATGCAAGGATATAATTCTGAAAAATGCTGTCTTAAAAATGCTTAACTAGTTGTTGGTTCATAAAACACAACTCTTCCCAATTCTGTGTAAAGACCAATAAATTAAAAAAAAAAAAAATAAAGCTTAAGAAATGTTAAATGAAGGAGCTGTTAGTAAGGTGCACTAAAAAAATGTTCAGAGAGCTAGAAGAAAATAGAAGAGAAAATACTCGTTAAAAACTTTGGGATGTTCGTTATCCCCTTGAAATGTGGTTAGACTACGAGTCCGGACTTACCCTTTTTTCATAAGAACGGATGGAATTTTTGTAGGACCCTGTCTTTCTTTGTAGGCAGAAGTATTTCCTGTTCTGCTTACTTAGGTTAGTGTTATTTTTGTTTAGAAGACTAGCAGTCTCAGCGAGCCTTGGGACCAGTTGTCCGTTCTACGTTTTCAGTAACTTCTGGTCTTGATGCTAGAGCAGCGCTAGAGGGATTTGTACTTTTCCTCAGTAGGAGTTGGCTGTTCAGAAAAGTACCTTTGGTTTGTCTCCTACTTCTGAAAGATACAAATGTCTTATGCATAATGTGAAGGAACCCTTTTTCCACGTGATGTATGCAGGATTTTTTCTCCTTCCTTTCCTGCACCTGTGGGAGGGGAATATGAAGAGTTACAAGAACATGTCTTCTGCTTAATTTCCCTTGTTTTCCCTTTCAAAAATTGAGATGCCAACTAAGAATAACATTCTGGAAGTAGGAATGCTGTTGATAATCTCAGGTGATTCAGTGCTTGACAGACGTGTTGAACTTGAACTACCACAGCGTTTTTTTTCCTTAGGAGGCTATGCCTCAGTTACTCAGAGGGCTTTCAGAGCTTTGTGTTCTTCTTTCTGACTGTTGTAATGCTTTTAAATCACCTGATTTAAAAACAAACCAGCACTTACAGGTTTTTATTTGCTGGCTATTGGTTTGTTTCTTCTGAACACCGCTGCAGAAAGGGCAGGTTATTCGAAAAGGTTCTTTTCAGCAGCTTCTGCTTTGAAATAGAAAGGAGGCCAAATTCTGGAATCAAACCTGTTGTGAGAGTAAGAAGTCTGAGACTTGTTTAAATGTTATGCTTAGTGGAAATGTTCTGCTTAGTGGATTATCCTAAGCCAGCTGGATAATATTTTTTTATTTGCTCAGTATTTAAAACATCAGCACATGCAAGACTTTGCTGTGTGCAAAAGCTCCTAAACCACAAGAGGCTCTGTGAAGGCTTGGTGTACCGCAGTTCTTGCTTAAGAGGTGGTTTACATATCCTTGTAGGAAAATGCCTATAGCCCATATAGTTGGCTCATAGGTTGCTCTGTTGCTTGATCTGTACTTCAGTGACACCAAAGAATGACTTATGCATGTGTTCAGAAAAGGGTCTTTAGTGGTGTTCCTGTGGTGGTGGTAAATTGGATATTTCTGTCAATCACAGCTTTTTTATTTTTTAAGTCTTTTTATGGGTAGGATCAACTCTTCATTGAGTAGGAGAAAGCATTGAATTATTTTTCAGGTTTGAATGTAATTCTGCCTAACTAATGCTTAAACTCAGTTTAACCACAGTTTCCAGCGAATTGAGTATTGTCATCTCATCTTGTGCTGCTTTAAAAACAGAAAACATTATATCACTCACCTCTGCATAAAACAACTTCTGAAAATCATAAATGTCAGAGAAGCATGCGTCTTTACACATGGAGACGTTTTTGTGCTTTTCATTAGTGCTACTCATACTTCTGCTGGTGAGAAGTATTCTTAATTTTGGTAACTTGTTAAACTGTACAACCATATGGTAGTATCCATGTGCAGATTTCTTAAATGAATTAGCTGAGTGCAGAAAATCCAAGCAAAAATTACCAAAGTGAGATTAAGGGACTATTATAGTGAAGAAGTACCCCCCCCCCTTTTTTTTTTTTTTTTGACACTGCAATGGTTATACTCGCTCAATGGTGAGCATGTAGGTTTTGTCCTGTGATACATGCAAGTGTTTGGTCTGGGCTTGGTGACAAAGGTGGTTCCCTCTTCAGTCTGAAGAAGAGGCAGCTCCACACAGCTGTACTGGGGGCACTGCAGCTGATAGAGGTGTGAGCCGAGCCCAAGCAAGGAGGAGACCTCATGTTTTGTTTCTCATTGTGTATTAGGTTGATGGATAGGATATAACTAGCTTCTGTGACGAGGGCAGTGTCTGCTTTTTTTGTTCCTTTTTCTTCATCTACCCAGAAGGTTTATTCGTGACAATTCCCTAACGGCTTCTTCAGTATCAACCCTTTTGAAACACTCTGATGCTCCTAATACTTTGTTAGCTGCTGTCAAACAGTAAGAGCTTTTGTGTGTTTAAACAGGAGCTTTCAAGTCAGAAGTAATTTTTTCTGAAGTTTTTCAACTTTTTCCTTTTACGAAAATAACTTTGATTTTTAAATTTGGAATATAAAAGAAAAAATGGTCCCCATTCTTTTGTCATGGTCTCTTTCTAACTTAATTTGACAGTTTCTCTTATCTTGTGTACCTTTATAGTGATACCACATTCACGTGTTTTTATAGAAGCTCCGAAAACAGTTTCTTAACTCATCTGGGATGTGTGGCAGTACTTGGGGTGATGTTTCACAGTATGTCTTTACTGTTATGCAATGATTGCTTCTTTAGTAGATTGGGATTTTTTTGTTGTTGTTGCTTGTTTTGAACCACCTCCCCTTCCCCGGCTTGTTTTCCACAGATATGAAATAGGTTGTTTCTCAAAGGTGAGATGGTAATTATTTTACTGGCTGGGAGCAGTTCCAGAACGACCAGTGGCACCATTTTGTCTGCTGTAGTCTTGCCATTTACGTCTTTGACTTATTTTTTTTCATGTTGTTTAGAATATTGCTAGATGTTCTTTTGAACAAAATTTCAAGATTGATTTCGTAGATGAACAGCCTGGCTCAGTATTTTCAGGCTTAGCTGTGTTAGCTGTGTGTGAGGTCTCTTTCTGAAGGTGCTGAAGCTTGTAAAGCTGCTGCAACCAGAAGAGCAGACTAAGGAAGAGAGATGGGCTTCCTCTCCATCCTTTAGGAATTTCATTGTATATAGGCAATGGGCTCTGTCTCTGGAAGCCAAATCCAGATACGAATGTTGCAGGTTTCTTTGCTGGCAGATGTCTTTGATTTAACAAATAAATAAGTCTCACATTCTGATAAAGGGAGTAAAACTGGAAATGTAGCGTTGTCTTATGGGTGTTTTGCTTGTAGACAGCAGCATTCAGATGCTTCTTCCTGCTCTGCCTTTTGTTCCTTGTGAATCCTGGAGGAATGCACCCAAAGCACTACTAATACTATGAACACATTAGAGGGTGGTAAGGGACCTTCAGGGCTGTATCTCATCTATGTCTAACACACAACTTAACTTTTAGCCATTTGAATCCTTATTCTTGTTCTGACATCTTCAGGGAAAACAGACCTTTCTCTTGTCCAGATGACCATCACAGGTAAGTGACAGTCAGTAGCCTTCTGAGTTGTGAATTTCTTGGGAAAGGGCACTTTTTGTGCTTGAGGGTCACCCACTGCTTCCTTCACTTTCTACCCTAATCTAAATTTTACTATGCAAGAAATCTTCCCAGTAGATTGCAGGCAAAGTTTAATCTTGTCTCATGATTTACTTGTCCTAGGAGCCACTTTTCCAAAAGATCTTTCTTATGTATTTTCTAAGGAAGTAACCAGGTCTACTCAGACATAATCATAGCTATTCCCTTTCTGCATAAAAGCTTTCAAACAGGAAAAAAAAACCAGCAGTAAATGTGTGCTGTCGCTTGACACAAACCTTGCCAGTCTGTTTCTCAACTTGACAATCATTAGGCTGTATTTTTCCTTCATGAAAGGAAGGAGAGAGATTTTTTTTGTCATGTCTCATCCCCCATGGAAGCATATGGAGTCTTTGGCTTCAGAAATTTGAGCAGGACAAGTTCCTACATATTCTCATGAAGTAGAGAAAAACCTATAATGGACTTCATTAAAGCTGAATGGAAAAACTTGGCTAAAGTCCTCATTTCCTTTACTCAGTAGAGAAAACAGTACAGATCTGACTGCCTCTCAGACTTTGCATGGCAGTGTAAAGGCTGAGTCTTCAGCACGTTGCCGGTTAAAAGCTTATTATCAAAGCACTCTCATTGCAACTTCTTTTGATCAGCCATTACTGTACATCTGCAAGACTTGAGGACAAACAATGTCCTATCTTCAGTCATTTGATTCAGCTTGAGTTTTGAGAGCTCAGAGAACCTAATTAACTCAAAGAGGGAGAAATAGGAAATTTCCTTTGACTTCTATTCAGGTGTTTGTTGGGATTCAATTTCTTTTTGTCTAGGGTTAAATAGATTCTGGAGGATCTTAAGTTTAGAACAAATGCAGGCAGCCTGATTAGTGAAGCTAATAAGATATACATCCTCAGACCAGAACTTGACTGTCAAAATGCCTTTCTTCCAAAGGGTTTTGAAGCAGATGATTTTAATGAAAAATGCTCCGGAACAGCAGAAATGCGGTTCTTAATGAAGCCTGTTGCACATAGCCTGTTGAAGTGTCAAGGTTCATTGATACATAGATCCTAGAGGAAGAGACCACTTCCAGTTGCAGCAACGGATGTATTAAGAGATTGCTTACGCTAGGGAAGAATATACCAACCCTGACTCAGAGCAATTGCTATGGCCTGTTTTTCTGTGTGATGCCACCAAGGGAGAGAATAATGTCAAAAGCAACCTTGCGGACTTGAGGTTTTCTAGTTAAACCAGCAGCTGACTCCTTTAAAGATGGGTTAGTAGGCTGCTGATGAAAAAGACAGCAGTGTGATAAGGACAGTGGAAAAA
This sequence comes from Anas platyrhynchos, assembly GCF_047663525.1. Lineage (NCBI taxonomy): Eukaryota > Metazoa > Chordata > Aves > Anseriformes > Anatidae > Anas > Anas platyrhynchos. The sequence continues at coordinate 78,238,747 of NC_092589.1, forward strand.
TAGTCACTGGCCTTGTTCACCAGGTTTGTAATGTGGAGTTTCACAAGACTGTAAAAAGTTCTGCTATGTGTCTTTCATTTACTGTTCTCTAGTTTATTACAAAGGCTGGGAGCTGAAGGCAGTACTTGCTGAAGGAGGTTGTTGCTTTGCAATCTGAATGTAGGCCTGCAGATGCATTTTTTTTTCCAGTGCTACTGCTAGTTAATCCTTTCTTAAGGGCACCAAAGGAGAAGTCAGTAACTAAGACATGTTCAGTTAAAAGTTGGTAGTACAGTGTGTGTTAATGAAAATACAGTCTTGAGTTTCCCTCAGGATAGTTTGAGCGGGTATAAGAGAGTGTCTAAGAAAAATATCAGGTGGTCATCTGGGTATGTTCAAGAAAGGTCATGTGCAACGCCAACATTAGGTATTTGCTTAGGGCATCGACCTGTGGAAGAGGGTGTGACAGTGGGACTGTCTGTTGTATTTTTCCATGAGTTGACATTCATCTCCTAAACTAAAGACATTTTCATTCATAGTATAAGTTTCAGAAAAAAACAAACAAAAAAACCACCAAACCTCTTAATTTTATGGCAGAGGTGTCCACTCTAGTGTGTTGGTACTTGCTGATGTTCCATATGTTCTCCAATCCTGCATGTTTGGTTTTAGTTCATTATTTTTTTTTCCTTTGACAGAAGACTTCTTCAGGCCTCCTATTCTTTAAGGTATTCATGGAGAGTGGCATGATGTAGGATAGGAAAATTTATCTGTGCATACCTGAAAATGTCCATTGTGAAATGGAAGTTTCAGCCATTATGGAATAATTTTCCTATCCTTGAAATGTGAGCAAATATCAAGCTTCTAAGGCTTATTTATACTGTGTTATGTTTAATGGAAGTCCTTTTACATGTTTTACTTTATGATGGCCAGAGTTTAGGCATTTGGACCTGGAAAGCAAAGCATGTTTGATTTTTTTCCTGTGTGTTCTGCAGTACATGTCAGTGTTGAACAGCACTTGTGAGCTCAGAGTAGTGGTCTCTGTTAGGGGGAGCAGAGGTACTAGGAAGCAGACCCAGTGTCTCTGAGACCTGTGGGATAAGACAGTCTGAGACACGTCTTTGAAGCTGGGACCAGGCTGATACGAAAGGTGGAAGAGATAAGGAAGTGTCTGGGTTTTGCATGGGGAGTGTACGGAGATTGATGTAAGTGTAACGTCAAAGGGCGAGTGGCTGCTGGAGGCTTCCTTTTTTACTAATCAGCTAGACTTAAGGATGAGGAAGAGGGGAGGAGAAGATGGGCATCAGTGACCGAAGGACCTCCAAAATCCTCTCACTGGATGAGGACCCATGCACATATAAAGAGCGTGTTTCTGTTTTCAGGCCTTTTGAGAAGCTTGGGAGCACTCAAGACCTAATGAATATAAGACTTGATTCTCCAGATTACTCAGTTGGCAGCAGGGTTCACTGTCATTTACTGGAAGAGATTTGAGGTCTGTGTGTACAAGTGAGGATGTATGTTTGGAAGCTCTGTGCATGCCCTGAGCCGCCTTCTGTCACCAGAACAGAGAGCATTAAAATGTTTTAGTTGATCAGTTTTGAAATTTTAATATTCTTTGCAAAAGGCCCTTTTAAAGATGACCTGAAGATCCTATTTTCTCTGATATTTAACCATAACATTGTACTAATGAGATAATTTGACAATGAAATGCTTCTAAAAATGGTATTTTGCTTACCTGGTTAGATAAAGTACAGGTGTTTTTTTTTTTTTTTTAAAAAAAAAAGGATTTGTTAATGCTGCAGTTTGGACCACCGTGATGTGAATGAGTGAGAGCTGTGTGGTTTGTTTGTTTTTTTTTTTTTCCCCTTTTGTGTTTTTGTGAAAACCTTGTGAGGTTGGCTGACTGTAGTTGAGTTGCTTGACGAGACTGTTCCCTGCGTACTAACATACGATCATTGTCAAGACATCTTCAGTCCATTTGTTGCAATAACCTCACTTGTGAGATGTTGGAACGTGTATAGCAGTAGTCTAACACAAATGCATGGCAATGAATGTACCATTCATTTTGTTAATTAGCAATACAGAGAAAATAGGCTACGGTTATGAACTAGTGTGACCTGGTAAATTCATTCTTTGGATGTTTACCAAGGCTAGGGAAAAATGTAACAATTTTCATTTGCCTTTCAACCATGTTTCTTGCTTTCTGAATGCTTCTGACAAAATCACTCTTCTGTGTTCTGAAATTGGTTTAGTTACATTTATCTCAATCCCTTACTTGTGCCCATTATTATTATTTTTTTCACAGATGGGAAATCCTTTGGTCTGAGGCACCTACAAAAGTGAGTGGTCCCCAGGCTCGGCAGTTCACACCTTGTATCAAACAAATAAACTTCCCCACGAACTTAATTCGACTGGAAGTGAACAGTTCTCTTCTAGATTATTACACTGAATTAGATGCAGTAGTACTACATGGTGTGAAAGAGAAACCCGTGCTTTCACTGAAGACTTCAATGATTGATATGACTGATATTGATGAAGATGAGGATGAAGAGAAGTATGGCTGTGGAATGGACGCTCTTAACAAACAGTTCAGCGTTGTTACCCTCAGGGAATGGCCGACTAATGGGTATTTTGACAAACTGCCTTATGAGGTAAGAAAAGCATGTTTATGCTCCAATACAGTTGTTTTAATAATTGAGTGCGAAAGTGCTCTATATAAGGTACTGACCAAGACTGTTGTTTTTTCCAGTTATAGTTCCTTGCATTCTTTTGTGAGTCTCCTGCAGTTATAGAATAGTTACGCCTGAGTTATGATAGTCTGTCTGCTTCAGTGGGTGGATATTAACAAGTCAGTTTGCTGGTGCTTACATTGTTGCAACACTTATTTCTCAGGAATCCCTCCACTGATGTACTTTTTTTGCCAGTTATTCTAGCCTTAAACTTCTAGCTCTTGAATTTAGAATCTTCCACCAGTTTTCCAGTAGTACAGACACATAATTTTTAGTCCTTATATTTGACAAAGATGATACAGGAAAAAAATGGAAAAAGAATGTGTATTTTTTTTTGCTTCCAAATATTTTATTGGCTTAGTTTCTTTTCCTGATTTCTTACAAAAACCTGGAACTGCTGGAAATATGATTGCTGAATATTGTGTGCTGACCTGGAAGCTCTTACTGGAGTGTAGCCATTCACAGAGACTGGTATCATAGAGCAGGAAGAGAGAGATGGTCACCTTCACCTCCTCAGAAACAAACTGGGTTTGCATGTAGGGGAGAGGAGTCTTTACTTGCTGGTCAGACCTCGGGTCCTGTTCCTACCCTTTAGGCTGCTGCAGGCTGGCAAAAGAAGCCAGGTTTTGTTTTCTGAGGTAACATATCAAATGCTCAGGGTGCTTCTGTCTTGAATCAGTTTCAGTTGTGAAAGTGAAGGAGGGTGGTGAGAGATACTGTCACTGATTGCAGGGCATTTTCAGAAATGTGTGATCTAACAAAACAGTATTTTGTTTTTATTATGTCTTTTGTTTCTAAGCTCCCTAGTTCAGCAGCTGAAGGCCATGTTGGATGCCTGTGTGCTCTAGTAATCTTCAGGACTTCTGTTCTGCTTGTAAAGACGAAACAGGACAAGAATATGACGATTCTCTGTCTTTCTCCTGTGTATTTATCTTCTTTTAAAAGCTTATTTCAGTTCTTGAGGGCTTATTTGTTGTTGCTACAGTGGAATAACAGATGAGGATACTATCCTCATCGTGAGTTAGCACTACTGTTTTCTTCCTCCACAGAATCCATATAGCAGTCAATATATTTCACTGTTGCTGCTTGTATATCTGTACTGGAGTAAAGAAAGTAGTTTTCTGCATGTGCAAGGGCGTAGTTGAGTCTAGAACATCTTAAAATGTGTAAATGTGTTTGAAATCTTTGTCATTCCAACAATATTAATTGTAGGGAAAACTTGATTTAAATCTGGGCAGTCTTGTTTGAAAAGACTGGATAAACTGCTTTATAATAGTTGCCTATCTGAGATTAATCTCATTTTTGTTCTGCATAATTCTACAGATTATCAAGATTATAGTGTAAGTAATTATAATGTGTAGTCCTGTTACTCCTTCGAACTCCTGCCTCCATGTGTGTTATTGTGCTTTTCTGCTTTCCTTTTTGTGTACCAGCTACCTTTTTAATCAATTTTTTAACGTTTGGTTTCATGAATGCATTTATATGGTCTATCAATACAAGCACATTTTTTTTTATTTTGCTTTGATTTAAAGAACCTGAATGGCTAGAATAGTTATCAGAAAACTACAAAGAGGTATTTCTGGACTGGTTTTGTGACAGCAGCAGTACCAGTTTTCTGCTTTCTTGATCCAGCTGGAATGCTTGGGTATTGAAGCAACAAAAATGTTGTGCTTTGTAGTATGACAGTGTTTTATCCCATCTGATATGGGAGCAGTACTCTGCATGCTGTCTTCAAGAATGACAAGTGTCAGATTTTTCTGGAAGTGTTTGAATTCTGCAATGAAGTAAGGAAACCACCGACTCCTTCCAATTTTGATTATGACATGTTACATGAAAAATTTTTCTTCTTGTAGGCTCATGCTGATTATGAATGTGCAACTGTCTTTAGTCTTCATACATGGCTGTTTCTTATTTGAGCTGTTTCAGGCTTCTTCATTCTACCCAACATAATTCACAAAATATGTAAGCCGAATGGTCTTCTATGCTAATCATGAAGTAGACGACAGTTCTTCCAGTCTTTGTTTTGCCTTCAGTGTCTTTCTGAAACTTCTGTAGTCTATGAAAGCATAATCTATGTTGCTCTTCGGGATTGATTGCTGCAGTGTGTGCTCTAAAAACGTTGTCATAGTACAGTTAGCTTCTGCCAACAAGAGAATAATGCTCAGCTCCCGGGGTGTAGAATTCCTTAGAAGAAGGTGATGAACTGGATGAGAGAATATTCCTTCCCTGCTCATGGGCAGTGTTGACAGATCCTTAGTAGCTGTAGAGTACTTGTGCTTTCATCATCTGTTCTCCAAAATTAGCTTAAATTTGAGTAAGGATTTTCTAGGAGCCTCTTCATGTCTCTTTCTCCCCATTATCTTTGATCAACTTGCATTGCTTGTAAAGTGGAATGAGTAAGGCCTTAGTCTTAGTCATCTTTGTAGACATGCTTGAGACCTGAAGTCCTGAAGCAGGGCTCCAAGAAATTGGAGAAATACCTGCCACAGCATACCTGTTGTGCAGTGTGAGACTCACTTAGATGCTCCAGGTACCAAGAACTTCCTTCCTCTGGAGGAAGGGCAGGAGAAATCTTGCATGCTGCAGTCCAAAATACATTTTTGATATAAATTTTCAATACAAAAAGGTATGAACGACGTTTTCATCATTCCTTGAAGCCAGTTTTTCCTGAATCTGCCTAAAAGATTTATGAGCTGTTTTTGTCTACTGGGAAGTGAATTTTGTCACTAGATATGGATTTGGCACTTACATTCCGGGAAAATTGGTCTTAAATGTAAAACATACATCCCTGAAGTGATACTTAAAAGAACTGAAGCAATAAGAAGGAGCATTTTATCACAAAATTCTTGCATCTTTCCAGAACAAATATTTGTGGGCTTTCAGCTAATTGGTAAGATTTTATGCCTCTCTTTGAATTGAGAATCGCAGAAGGGTCTTAAAAGCTGCTTTAACAGCTGATAACCATATGGCACAAGATTCCCTTCAGTCAATGGTTAATGCACTGCCAGTTGCCGTAGCAGACTAGGCTCTGAGCAACGGCACACGGAGAAGACAGCTCTACAGCCCTGGTCTTCTGGAGACTTGATGATTTGTGCAGGCTGTCAGTGTGATGCTTTCCTGTTCTTGGAATCAAGAAGGGGGGTTAAAACCTTCACAGCCTTTCATTGCTGAGGAGATCAGAGCCTGTGCTTTTGTGTTGCATTTTATGCAACACCGAAGCATTTTATGTGGGCAGAATGAAGAAAAGGAAGACTTAAAAGGAATGTTGCAAAATAGTTGCAAGGTCCACTTTTCATGTATTCACATAAGCTATTAAGTGTGTATGTGTTTGCTGGTGCAAGCTATGGGATCATGAAACTAGGGACTACATTTTTTTTAAACCATGCTGAGGAATATCAAAAGCCACAGAATGTTTATTACCTACTCCTGCCTTCTTTCTTTTCCTTTTTGTACATGTACCCTTCATCCTTTATCTAAGCATGTCATAATAGCAGTTCTAATTATTTAGAGCCTAAGCTGTGGCAGATCTAGTTGCAGAACAAAAAATTACAAATAATTTAAGTCTTTCTGAATTATAGTTTAGGCCAATGTGTTTTCATATTGGAAGAGCTCAAATAGAAGGATTGATGGAGGAAATTTTTAGGAAGTGTGGAAGTGTTAGTTTTGACTAGTATTTAAGGGCTGTCTTCTGACCATGTCAAGTTCTGCATTATCATACTATAACCAAAGAAAGAATATTATTGGATATAAGTGATTGCTTGCTACGATTCTTAATAAAAACTTCTTGGTTGGTAAGCACTACTAGAAGCTGCACCCCTGGTTAATTTTTATCCTGTGCATTGAAGTGTGTGATTGGGATTTTGCCTGAGCTTACAAGCAAACTTGGATGCAATAGGTGAGATTTATTTGGTTTTTCAAAGATGTTGTGTTTTTGAATCTATAATTCAAAATATATGGAAATGTTTAAGGTGCTACAATGAAAGACTATGATGATAAAAAAAAAAAAAAGGCAGATAAGACTCAGGATCCTTTTGGTGTGTAGATAGTGCAGTGAATTTGTATATTGTAATTCCCTACAACTCAGCAAATGGCGATTTGGAAGCCTCCAGTTTTTAGATATTATCTCCAACATCTATTGATCTCCTCGTATCTCTAAAACTGGGTATGTGCAGTGTTTTACCTGGAAATGGGAGAAAGTACTTTTTATTTGATTTTTGCTGTTGATAGATCAATCAGTGTTGAATTAGCTATATTTTGTTTTCCTCTGTTTTGCAGTGATCATTGTTTTGACTGATTTATAAGAAAGTGAAACAATAGTTGCAGTAATTTTTCATAAATGCAGAATAAAAGCAGTTGTTTGCAGGAAGCAGTGTTATAAGATCTATTTTCAAAGCACATAATTCTGTGATGTTCATAGAATCACTGTGACCACAGCATAGCGCAGTGCAGCACATCATGTCGCATACTTAATGTTATCAAATTTTAAGTTATGCTAGGATACACCTACATAAATTTCTGACAGTCCATACTAACAGTGATTACTGGTTATTAGCCTGTAGATTTGGGACCTGTTATATTTGTTTAATCAAAATCAAGAAAACTTTATTTTCAGTGATACTTCTTTTTTTTTCATTCTAGATATTTCATCTTGGGTCGAGTAGGGTTGCAATGTCCTCTATGTTACAAAAGACCCATTGCAGTCATCAGTTAGCATAAAGGAACATTGGTGAGGCATTTATAGTTCCATTCACCATTATCTTTACTGCTCAGAAATCACAAAGTAACTTTTTTCCACTGAACAGAATTTGTGTTGCTTTCTATGAGACATTTATTACACCACATTAATTGTAGGCATAAATCTAGCTAACTGTGCAGCCTTCATTGCTGAGCTGTTTGTTTTAGAAAACCTAATAAATATTGGACAAATCTGAGGGAGAAAATGCAAGATATTTAGTTGGTTTACAGAATGCAGGATATCTGAAGGTTGCAAAGCAGTTGGAAAGTGTCTTTCAGAATATTGAAAAATTGTTTAAAGGTGGTCTAAGAAAAATGTTTATGTGTTTAGGTATATCCTACTGCAAAGCCAAAATGGTGTTAGTCTTTTAAGATGAGGCAAAACAGAAGTCTGAGCAAAGGAAAAATCAAAATATTAACTTAGGATCATATCTACATTAGCTCCTAGTTTGATGTGTCTCCTACTGAAATGCTAACAACCTAAATGTCAGCTGGGAGCAGACTTTGATTATAATTTATTAACTGTGCTGTGTATATGCAGTTCATTGCTATTACATTGAAATGTCTGCTCTGATCCACAGTATCAAGCTGACGCAGAGGTAAAAAAAAACAAAACAGGAGTATTTTTAGGGGCAAGGAAAATGGAGGAGAAGGGAAGAGGAAAGTCATGAAATCAAGCTTGAGAGAAACTTGAGTATATGCAAGCACAATGTTTTGGCATTGGATTTTATGTTAAGTTTCTGAAAAGTATGTAGATATGTGGAGTGTTTGATATCCAAATACTAAATCTGGAGCTGAGTAGGAAGTAACACTTTTCACTTTTCAGGAAATTGAATTGTTTACTTATTTTTTTTCCTCTCCCAAAAGTAGAGGGGAAGAGGGAAGGTGGAAGCTAGCTGCATAAATTGTTACTGTAGATGTACAGTCTGCTTGGAAAAAGGCTTCACTTTGGTTTTATGTCAGGCATTTTATTACAATTTTTGATGGTTTTGTCTTATGAGTCTTTAAATTAAAATGAAACATGGTATTTTGAAAGGGCCACAGGACTCTCCCTGGTTTAAGCTATTTTTTTTTTTTGTTTGAATGAAATCAGTTAATCAATGTAGAGGGTTTTTTTCCCCCACTCTGCTTGAAAGTGATTGTTCACTTCTAATTACATAACCTGAGTGCAGGTGCTTACAGCTGTTAAAGGCAGCCACAGTAAAGTAAGCATTACTTTTCATATTTAATTTTTCAGGTGTGTTTTCTCTCAGGTATCTAAGTTAGGGCAGGGTGGGTTTTTTGTTGAAGGTTTTTGCTATTTTCAAAAGTGAGTATTTGTGTGTATTTCTGTATTTGTTAATCTTGCTCTAGAAGGAAAACCAGAGCATGATAGAAGACGGGATATTTCTTCTTAGTGTGAGATAACTCGTTAAAAAATGTATATAGTGGTGCTAGTGAGAAGGGCTGGTGGTTATTCTGAAGCTGAGGTGATTCAATTTGATAAAGGTAAAAAGGGGTTTTGCATTTCAAATTCGAGTCTGGCATAGAACAAAAATGCTCTCAAAATATTACAGCAAGAGATTACTTGATAAAGGAAGATCTGAATGTGTTGAAATTTTTATCTAGTTGCATAGTCCAGCACGAATGGGGAGGAAATATAAGGTGGAAATCAAAACACTTTTTTTTTTTTTAGAGCAGAGGAATAAATCCTAAATTAGTTCAAGCTGTGGGGAAACTGGGACGTGGTATGATTTTCATGTACTCTGCAGATATGCTACCATCTTAACTGAATCCAGAGAAGAAAGAGGATGCCAATTCAGTGTTCTGATCAATGGAAGTGCAGACATTGTGAAGGGAAATATGTAAACATAGTGTTTACATATATATCGCTGTTTAAATTAGCATGGGTAAAAAAAAAAAAACAAACTTCTAATTTGAAAGCTTCCTGTCACTTTTATATGCTGATCTGCTTTTTCCTTTCTTGTTTAATATGTTGTCAAATTGAGAAGGCAGTGCAATCCTATTTAATAGCTAATCAGTGATTTATTTGAGAAGTTACTTTTAACTTAAAAAAAAAAAAAAAAACAACTTTGAAGTTAGAACACATTTTATTCTGTTGCAGTTTTGCCTTAGCATTTCAAGTGCTGTATGACCATCTACCTTTTTTTTCTCTGTTTTTAATATAGCTCATCCAGTTGATTTTGAGTCACCTTACAGTACCAGACCTGTGTAGACTAGCACAAACTTGTAAGCTACTGTATCAACATTGCTGCGATCCTCTGCAGTACATTCATCTCAGTTTACAACCTTACTGGGCGAGAATTAATGACACGTCTCTGGAATACCTACAGTCTCGCTGCACTCTCATCCAGTGGCTGAATTTATCTTGGACTGGAAACAGGGGAGCCATTTCTGTTTCTGGATTTAGCAGGTCAGTGGGAAATGTACAAACTATTTTGACAAGCTCTCTTTGTGGAGTTGCTGCACAGGTTTGTCACTAAGTGATTGAAAAGTGATTGAAACCTTATTAAAAGACAAGAAATGTCTTTGATTTACTGTAAAGTTTGTAACTGTTCTTATGTAGAGTAAGACAAAACCAAAAAAAAAAACAAAAAACACCAAACAGCTAACACAGCAAGAAGTTTTAGCTAGATATGGAAGCAGTTGTTGTTTCAGCATATAGTTTGCATGCCTCAAACTGCCAGTGACTGAGAGGCATCTTCCAGTGGTGAGCGGTGCTCTGCTTTCTTCTGGAATTCTGAAAGACTCCTTGAGAGCTAAGCTGCAGAAAGTCCATCTTACAAAGAAAATCTTTGCAGTTGTTCCATGCACGGATTGAGTCATCAGTAGGACTACAGTAATAAACAGATTACAGTGTATGCTTACAAGGTATGGGTCCTAAGTAATCACTGGAGTGCAATGTAAATGCAAATATTTTCATAAAAATGATTTAAAACATTTGTCCCATTGGGAAATGGGAGGTTTGTGTGTGCATCTTCACACTGAGTTGAAAATATGACTATGCTGTAGGTTATTAAAGCAGCAAATATGCAGAGATTCTTCTCTGTATAATAGCCATGTTCTCTGCTTCCTTAACGTATAATTTCTTGCTTTTTTGGCTGTTTGCATCAGTTAAACAGCATCTACCAGTGCACTTCATTTATACAAAAATTGCTGCTCCAACTAAGATAATCAGCAGTGGCAGGTGAACTTGACTGATAAAAAAACAGAAATGTTTAATATATCTAAAACATAAATTGTCTTAGCTTTCATTTGTTTTTGAATGAAAAGGCTGAAAAGTATTCAAATGTTGTCTTTCTTTTGGTGCCTGGGTGCCTTCCCTGGGGTAGTAAAATGATTTGAAGAAATACTTTTACTTCCTTTTTCCAGAGCTTACAGTATAATCCAAGAGCGCTATGCTGTGGTCTTTTGTGCTTGTTGGTAGAAAAAGGAGATAAACATCAATTAATTGAATGGGATACAAATGTTCCTCCTAATTTTCCTAAATCTGGATTTCTTATTTGTTTTCCACATAATGTATCTAATATGTAAGCTTAACTGAGAATTTGATGTCATGAAGTTTGTTTTCTGATGTGTAGCTATTAAATGTGTTTTTGAAAACTTAGTGTGACCTTTTTTCATTTTCATGACTCTTTTTTTAAATGTGCAGTGCTGCTAAAAATTTTGTGCAGTATTAAAAGAAACGAATGTCTAAGCTCAGAGAACTACAAATTTTGCAATTCTGGCATATCTGGCTTCCTGTTAGTTTAAACAGTTATCTCTTAACTAAATTGTGTGTGTGTTTTAACTTCACTACTGACGTAGTAGCAGCACTGACTTGAAGTCAGCTGTTCTAAAATAATTATATCACCATTATGCGGGTATTGAAAAATCCAGGAAATGTGAGTCATGACTTCCCACAGTTTCTCCTTTTGAACTTTTAGATATTTCTCATCTGGCCTGAGTTTGGAGAGTTATTAGCTAAACAAGAGTTTCGAAAGACTGGGGGTACTTTGACTTTCCTAGGAATTCTGTCTTACAATTAAATTTTCTTTTTAACGTACTCTTCAGAATATGAGCATTGTAGAAGTTACCGGTTGTTTGGGGAGATTGTATTGCTTGTTTTATCAGTTAATTGCTTACATCTTCCAAAAAACTTGCTTACACTTTCAGATTGTAATTGTCCTTTGAAGATATGAAATACTTATATATTTCTCTCTCTATGTGTAATAGTAGAGGACATATATGACTACATTTATTAGTGTAAAATCTTCTCTTGCTGCCTACTGCATGAATGCTTCTGAATCAGTTGGATGGTTTCTCTTCATCCTTCTTTTTGGCTCTTACCTGGTATTGAACCTGGCATTGTTGTTCATCTCTCTTTCTGCAAAGCAAATTTTCAGTAAGGCAGCGAGGTGTCCTGTGGAGTAACAAGCTGTGTCTTTTAGTTTGGATTTACTTGATAAAAAGTTGTTTTGTGACTTTAGGTTGAGTTCAAACTGGCCTAAATTGCTTGTTCCGATACTTCAGATTGATCCATTTTGTGGTAAGCTGCTGTATAAACAACCATGAATGGCTGTCAAGTCATTTAAATAGAAATGCAGAAGTTGTTTTGAAGAGCTCCATTATGTTATTTTTAAGGCTAGCCTATATTTCTCCATTTGAGGAGAAGCGGGGGGAAAAAGTTATTTTCTAAATTAAATTTATAAATACTTCATAAACACTATAAATTGCTGCAGTATGAAATCAGGAAAATGCTAAAACCAGAGCAACTTATCTTCAATAGATAACAGGCATTTGACTTTTGCAGAACCTCTTTTTATTTTGTTTTATATATTTTTGCACATTTTTCTCAGCACTTAGTGTTAAAATTGTCACTGTTGAATTGAAAACCAGTGGAGTTAGATTAATTCTCACAACTATACTGTTTAGCTTATAATTCCTGCTAGTAGATGCTTGTTTAAATGATACTCTTGCTTGAGATTTATTTTGGAAAATATCTTCCAAAATGTTTATATTTGTTTTCTTCTGACACCTAAAAGAGGTAACTTGTACTTACATCTTTTAAAGTGACACACAAATAACTGTAAAAAGAAAAATCATTTTTTTCTTGCAAAAATATATTAAAGTAGAAACTTTTTAAAGAGTAATTTAAGAAGTGACTGAAGCAAATACTGTGTTATCATGAGAAGATAGAATGCTTCAGGCGCATGAACATCCTGAGGCAAAGCTGAAGGTATTTTTACTTATTGATAACATCTATTCCTTAGGGCTAAAAATGACTATCATAAATTTTTCAGATCAACGTATAATATAAATTACCTGAACTTTATGATTTAGAGTGAACTAAAAGTATGCAGAGAAGTAAAAGACAAATGCAATGAAATATTTGAGCAATATCAAATGTCAGGAATGCAAAGTGACGGGGAATAAACAAAGATTTCACAGAAAGCATTACATATTACATAATCAACACTGTTTCTCGTGGCAGTAGAGGTGTGGTGAATTTGTCAATGCAATGGGAATATCAGCATGAGAGGATAAGACCTGTATAGGAGAAGTGGAGCGAGTTAATTGGAGGTAGTAAATACCAAGATGCTGAATAGATGCTCAGGCGTTTAAACACCTAAATGGTGATGGCAGCTTTAAAAACAGAGTTCTGCATGCAGGTTTCTTTATCTTTTGTAATGTGGCTTATTTAAGCTGTTTTGCTTGAAAAACCTAAGGTGATAGGATTTTTATTTGCTTTTAACATTTTGTACTGAGAGAATGAATTCGCAGAATTTCCCTGTTATGATGCAATGTTTACATTTCAAGCACATCCAGAAACATTTCTTTAACAATTGTTGTCATTACAATTTGAAATCTTTAGTTGATGTTTATTACAGGTGTGCTTTGACAGCATTTGACTTGGTGATGGCTTGCTATGAATCAAACTAGCAGGAAGGTTAGGTAGCTACTGCAACATGCATTTAATAGTCACGGAAAATATGAGTATTGTACAATTTGACAGGGATTCTCATTTTAAAACTCCTACCTGTTTTTTAATTTTGACAGTTTTAGTAAACCCTGGGGTTGCTGTAACTGAAGCAAAGACTAAATACTGTTTATTTTGCATGTTTTTATTGAAGTTGCTTAATTTGTGTTCAGAAAAGCACAAGATCAGATACTTCAGCTCCATACTTGAATGCAGTGCTTTAAGATCTGATGACAAAGTTCAATACATGTTGGATTTGAAAACAACATTTTAACGATTAGAATAGTTTAGAGGGAGGCAATGGGACTTCATTTAAAAGAAAAACAAAAAAGTCTTGGCCTTGGGAGACGACAAACAACGGTTCTTGAGAGTAAGCAGAATGATGAAAAGAGATTTCTTATTTAAAACAAACAAAAGACTGAAATACTGTAGTCTAGAATGAGGATGAACTAAAAGGTAGAGAGGTCTGTTCCAGTGCCTAGCAAAACTAAAGTAAGTGTTCAGATTCCAGTAGGTTGTTTAACTGATCATAACAATCATGAAGGGAGTGAAAGGGAAATCACTTTGGAAATTACACGTATAAAGCACTGTTTGTAAAAGAAAGACTAAAGGGATGGATGACTATGCAGAAAGGAAGAGATACTGTAAATAGGATCCAGTCAATCTTCAGTGAGTAAAGGGAGAGGTGTGTGAAGAAGAGAAATACTGCTTTGGATGGAAGGGGTTGACTGTTTTCAAATGAGCCCAGTCACAGCCAGACATCCAGTATCTGTTAAGTCTGAGAAGTATGAAGGCAATGACACTTCTGTTGGGAAGCCTGAGACCCCATGTTCTACCTTGCCTTATGGCTTTGGAGATCTGCATGGAAAGAAGTTTGCAAAAACCTCTGCCCTGAGCAGCCTATGAAGTGCAAACAATGGGAGAACTCTGCAGTTTGTACTAATGTGCTCTGCCCTGTTCTGGTTGGTGACTTCCTCAAATTTCTCCTCCCATTTTTGTTCATTTCTTCATTTCGTGCCTGTCAGTTCATGTACCCTGCTGTGTGTCCCTTATCGCCCTTGCCTTTCTTTCTATGTAATATCTCCTGAAGAACCTTTTCCAGGAAGACAGTAAAGCCGTGAAGAACAAGTGGTGTGCTCATTGCTATTGCTCTGTTTGTGCTGTCTGTGTGTTTTAAGTGTAATGAAATTAAATAAAATGTTACAAGGATAATAACTCTCCTAGCTGGTGAGCTTTGAGTTCTTTTCCAAGTGTAGGAGGTTAATATTGTGTTTCTCTGACCTGGTAATGTTAACTTCTTATAGTGACAGGAGAAGTGTTGATCTGTACCAATATTTATAATGGCCAAGCCCTGTCAAATTATGTGGCAGTTAACCTTACATCTATTATTGCAATGGAATAGTTCATAAAATATTTATCTGTTAGCAAATTAGAAGCTAGAGGTATAATAAATGGCAATTGACAAGGTTTTATGGAAAATATCACCATTCAAACAAACCTGATAATTTGTTGATGAAAGAAGCTGTGTGAATGTGTTGTTAAAGCACTCATTAAAGAGAGGAATCGGCTAATTGGCAATCAGCAATGAATCCATATGTCTGCACTCTGATTTCCAGGGAATTTCCATCCTGTGTTTTTCCACAACAGTGTTGAACTCTGTTGCTGGTCTAAAATAGCAGTCTGATGTTTAGATTTCTGGTGTTAATTGTCATGAACTGTCATGTCATTTTAGCTGTGACATTCCTGTAAGAGCTCACCAGTCTAGCTTACAGGTGAATTCGCTGTATCTGGTATGAAAACAACAAACAGGTGCTTGGTGTTTGATAAGCTCTGATTCTTACAAGCTAAAATAGATTCTGAAGACAGCGGAGTTGCACTAAAAATACTGAAGAATTGATTTGAAGGCCATGCTTAGGAAAACCCCTATGGGTATGGGGCTTCTGACTTTCCTCAGTGTCTTTGTTTCTCCTTGTGAAAGCTCATGAGTATTAGGGGCTTCTGAAGGTTGTCTTCTCCAAGCTCCCACTTGAAGTGCTGCTGTTCCCTGTGCTAGGTCAGGTCAGTCGAGGTCTCGGGAGACTCTCGGAAACCTTCGGGGTGGAGGTTTCCCCCTGGAACCTACTTTCCTTTCCCTGTTGCAGAGGATTTGCATAATGAAAGTAAGGCCCAGGAGCTGGGTAATGTGCAAGATGAAAGGAATCAGGAAGGGTGATGACAAATGGCAAGTAAGATTTGAGTGAGTAGTGAAAAATAAGGAAAAGGGAAGGTTTGAAAGCTTGGATCTTCAAAGAGATATCAAGTCCTCCATTATTCTTTAGTGTCACTGACAAATACCTCCCTAAACAAACCTTTATTTTTTCCCCTTGAGATGATGCTTTTGCAACTTGGTTTCAAGGTACAATTGCTTCTTTAAGGCTGCTTTAGTGACATCAGTGTCCTTCTGTCATGCATAGCATTATGTAGCTTTCTGTTTCTTAAGATTTTTATGGTCAAAAAGTATAATATCTAGGATGCATAAGTAAACGTTGATGAAACAGCCTTAACTGTCAGACCACCTTCCATTTTTGAATATTGATCTCTCAGTTCATTAATTTGGTCTTCTGAGTTTGTACAAATTTGATTCACAAGTAATTTCTTCAGAGTGGTTACGAATAATTTACTTTAACCTAATCACGTTTTCTGTTAATTAATTGATGTGGCATAATTACTGTGGTCTGTAGGATTCTTATTGCTGAAAAAAGTATTTCTCGTTTTTCATGGTTAAAGTTGTGACAGTATTCAAAGATTTTCATTAGAAAGCACATTTATTTTTCACTTAATGTGATTTATTGCAGGTTCTTAAAAGTTTGTGGCTCTGAACTCGTTCGTCTTGAGTTGTCTTGTGGCCATTTCCTGAATGAAACATGTTTGGAGGTCATTACTGAAACGTGTCCAAATCTTCAGGAATTAAATCTTGCATCATGTGATAAAATACCACCTCAGGCTTTCAACCACATAGCCAAAGTGGGCAGCCTAAAGCGTCTCATTCTTTACCGAACAAAAGTGGAGGTAGGAACAAGTATTTTTTAACTTTTCGATAAGCCTTTTTAGTCCTGATAAAATTATTACTTTTTCATTGCTGAAGAAGTGAATTAGAATTTTGTATGTGAATTCACAGGTAAATTTAAAAAAAAAAAAAAAAAAAGGTAGACTCAAAGATCTAAGTATTTTTTTTTAAAAAAACTTCTGAATTTAACAAACCAAAAAATCAGCCTGTTTTAGCTTGCGTGCAGCATGAGTGACTTCTCACTGGCTGTCTGAAGAAAATCATAAAATAATTATGAGTTTTTTTCTGGTTCTTTGAAGTGTACTCCACACAGACTGTATTTGGCAATGTAATCGGGGAAATTGTCATGTAACTTACATTATGTTGTAATGTAACTTTGGGTAATTATCAACATCCTGTGCTTTAGAACAGGTAGTGGATTGCTAGATTGCTACTCTCTTTGTGTATTAGCAGTATTTGTGACATGGAACACACTTTTTTGTACTTGGAAAATACTTTCCAAGTACAGTTTAAAAATTACTTCCTTACATAATTACTTAACTTCCTAAATCAGCATTATACTCATTTGCAGCGTTTCCTGTCTAGGATGGAATGTTGTACATGTTAATTGTAAACACTGTTGTAGTTCACTCAATTCAATGAACATTGTAACCTACTAAATTCAGCAATTGGGATCCAAAGCAATTCCGTTGCTTCTCACTAGCAGCATTACTCATATCCTATAACCTTACTACTACATGGAAGCTCTCATACTCATTGTGCTTTTTTTTTTTTTTTGCTGCAAAAGCTACTGCTTAGCTCCAACATGAAGGGAAAAAAAAACACAAAACACATCTCTGAAGGTTCTAGGTTTAAGATTTTCAGAAGGGTTAACTTGTGTTTACTACTTCAGTTTGTTTTCATTACACAAAAGTGAGGTTTTGACAGTGGATTGTGTTGGGGTGTTCAAATTAGAGCAGCTGAACTAAAGGTCATGCCTCATTTTCAGGATCTCTAAGGGGGTGTCTGAAGTTACAATTCATCTTGCTTCACTTATAAGTGGTTAACAGTTAACACAAGTTACAAGGTTAGTTGTTTTATGTTGTCTTTTTTGGGGAAACCGGATGTACTTCTACATCCGAAGTCTAGATAACTGTCTGTAGTGGTGATATGGTTAAAGCAAAGTAGTTAAAGGGTCAGCTACCTTGAATTGTTGACATTTGCTGTGGGGTATGTAGGTGATTACCATGAAGCCAATGTCCCTCAATAACACATTACTTTAATATTTGTTCCATGTATTGAAATCATACATACTTAATAATTATTGTTCAATTCAACCTAAAAAATTGGTAAGCCCTACTTTGAAGTGCCTTGAATAAAACTCTGAATTGCTGTACTCTGGGTATCTATTCTGTTTCTAACTCTCTAGTCTCTCTGTCAATCTTTAGTAAATCTCCTTATGGCACTTTGTGTGGGAGCTCTGTAATAGAGATAATTCACACAGCCTTTTCAGATCTGCGAGTTTGAGAAGTACTTTATCAGAGAAAAGAGAGCATCTTCAATGATCTGAGATTATTGTATTAAAAGTAAAGATTATTCAATCAACAGTAGAAACAAAATTATACCATCTTCTTGATTTTACTCAGGTAATGTTAAAAAAAAAAAATCACATTTGTAATAGTGCAACAGCTGCACTATATTCTGAAAATGCTTGGTAACTCTCATTTCTCAGGTACTGCTTTGCTGAGCAGAACTTGAAATTGGATTGGATGTAGATGGTAATGATTTCCTGACTTTGAAAACTTTAAATTGTGAAGATTCATTTGTCTTTCATGTGTGTATGGACACGAATCTTCTTGTAGTTGACAAGAAAACTCATTCATAATGAAACTTATTCAGGGTAGTGCTTTGATTATTTTTTTTAATGTAAATATAAAAAGCCAACCATGTAAAATAAATTTTAGAGAGATAGGTAGAGAACTTGGATAGGATGCTTTTGTGATACTTGTTAATCTGAAGGGATTGTAATCTTGTAATTAATCTCCTTGATACAGAATTGGGGTGATGTGTTTCCAGAGATTCTGAGGTATGTTTGACAATGTGAAGAGGGAATTAATATGGAGAGAGAAAAAAGTAGGTAAAAGGTTGACTGAAATGAGATGTGCAATGAGGGATCATAATTTTCTTTAATTGTGCATTAAGATACACAAAAAGTCAGTCACTGAAATTGAAACATGGTGAAATGAGGTGAAATGGGAAGAGGAATACCTTTTATGGTTATCAGTCTGATGAATTTATTGTCATAGCTGATCAACACATAAGTTGAATTATTTAATGGAAATGATTGTATTTTTGTGTGCCAAAATGGCAATAATAAAGAGAAAAAGAAAAGGAAAAATAGGAATTAAAGCTTTAATTGATTTTTAATGAAGAACCCCTTTCTGCATGTTATTTGTGATGCCAGTGAAAAAGGGGCATTCTCTGTAGTCATCAGTCTCGGTGTAAAATGCAGTACTGTGCTAGAGCACATCTGCATAAATAGTACAACTTGTTCTTCTAGTTGTGAATTTGGGTGTGTGATTAAGTAACATAAGATACGGAATGGATATTTCATCCTTGTCAGTATAGTCATAAAGCTGTTTGTATTCCTGTGTGATGCTTTATACAAAGTACAACATGAACATTAACATAAATGGTATTTTTTTTCAAATATAGACAAACTCCTATGTTCCTGTCCAGGTTTAGGATCTCCTTAATCAAACTACATCTTGCTTTCTCTTTCCTTTTACTTTTTAAATGAAGGGGAAAAAAAGTAATTTATTTGAACATTGATACTTAAGGTATTTGTCGTACTTTTCTGTTTATGATTGTGACACTATTGTATAAGTTCTCAGAAGATACTCTGCAGAAAAATTAATGATTGATTTTTACATATCAGGAATAGAAAAGCAGATTTTGAGGAAAACAATATAATATTGACAGTGTTACATAATCACCTGAACAATTCTTATGACAGTTTCTTGTGGTCTTAGCTGTTTCCTTTGAATAGATTTTTGTCTTTTAAAAGCACATTCCCATTGTCTCTGTAATCAAAGCTCCAAATGTTAACTGTATGCTTCCAGCAAAATGGTCAATTGTGGTCTACCTTCTCTCTCTAGCCTGAAAAATACTGGTAATGTTTTGGAAGACAGCTGTACCGTCTTGAAGAGTTTATGATCTTTGGTCCTAGCCCTGCTGATTCTTGATTAAGCCCATGTACAACGTTATTTCCTGAGTTAGCGGGTGCAAGCTTCTGTGTATAAAGTTAGTTTCAAACTTCTGAAGTGTGAAGCTTCCAGCACCCTTGAAGTATTCTACCCTCTCTGTTGCAACAAGTGTCCGGTGACTTTCAGTAACTTGTTTAGGCCTTACAAGAAAAAAAAATCTTACATCACCGTGCTCCTCCCTACTAAAACAGCTGATGCTTTCAGTGCTTCTAATTCAATTCTGTATCTGCTTGAAATAACTTGTAACTTGCTTTGAGAAACTAAACCCAATGCTTTGTAAATGCAAGTCCTGCTAGCTCAAGACCGCTATTATCCTTGTGAGATTTTTGTGCTGGTGGTTTTGGTATTTGCTGATACATGACTCCTTAATGTTTATTCATTGAGAGCGTACTCACAGCATAATTTAAGCATTTGTTGGCATTGATATATTTAACAAACACAATGAACAAAGATGCTATTATTGTATATAGTAATGGGCAATGCACGTCTTCATGGTTTAAGTATGATTGTTATCTTGATTTAATGCTTGAAGTATTCCATCCATATAGACAATGCTCCCAAAATTGTGTTTTAAGAGACCAAAACCACAATTACTGTAGAAAAACTTGAGTCTCCTTATTGCTGATCGTAAATTTTAATCTAATACATGTGTAATATACAATCTTATTGTGCATTCTTTATAATGTGTGAAGAAAAATCAAAGTTTTTATTATAAATATAATTGAAGTAAGAAATGAACTGAATTAAAATCAAATTATATTGGACAAAACTTTTTTTGTACACATTTTAAAGCACGTGTTTTATTTACAAGTTATATCACAGATATCTCTGACCAAGAGAAAATTTGGAACTTGATCATCTGTTTGGAAACTCAGCACTGGAGGATTTTAGATACCAAGAAGATAAGTAAGAATCTTAGAGGTAGATGTAACAGCCCTTATTTTCTTATGCCATGAGCAATGAGAGAGTTCATGTTGCCATAAATACATTCTACAGACTTTTCAGAAGTAACCTGTTAAGGGTAATGATATACTTCTTAGAGCTATTGTTTGAGGCTTTTCAGCATGGATAAAATTTCATTGGCTTGGGGACAGATCTTTAGGATTAAGAGTTACAAACACGTGGTGAAAAATAGTGAAAGCCCTTATCTAACAAGTAAGTTCTCAGAAGGAGGTTGAGCCAGTGACAAATGGTTAGGCAATGCAGGGCCTTAATGATGCCTGCTGATCCCATGTCAAACTCAGAGGGCTGAATTCATTTATTGGAGTTTGTAAAGTGAAGGGCGAGAGGGAAGGATGAAGGTGTAAAACAGATCTGCAGACAAGTGAGGCATAATTTGACCAAATGAAGCAAAATCAAAATACGGTAATTGAATCAGCTACAGAGACTATTACTTTCCCTGACCTAATTCAGTAATTGCAGTGTTACTGTGTCCCTGGCACTCCCAAATAGCTGCAGAGAACAGAAAGATGCCCCTGTACATCCTGAATCCTATCTCACAAATAATACTATGCCTATTTCTGAGGAGGCAAGTGGTTTGACTTTTGAAAGGCTTTATCTGCACTCAACAATAAAATTAATTCCAATTTCATTTCCATGTACTCCCTCTCTTCTCTTAACTGATGCTCATATGGTGTTCATATTATGTCTGTATAAAACCGTCAAAATTTTGGAGACAAGTTGTATTGCTGATCAGTTACTTCATGATCTCAAAAACAGTCCAGTAGTTCAAAGTACAGAGTAGGCTTAAAAAAAAGATGGGGGGGAGGTAGGGCAGCTACCCTAAGCTGATTTTTAACAAATGTTTTCCTGTTCTCACTCTTATGTTCTTCTCCATGCTGTATCTTCCAAGAAGATAGCTGATGGATGCTTGAGGCTTTCAGTTCTAATGCCAGCTTATATTGTAGAGGAAAATGTTTTTGAATCTGTAAATGGAAAGAATCTGTAAATGGAAATTGTCTGTTGGTGTTTCTATCCGGAAGATATTAGTACACCAGTGATGGTGATAATAAGCGGTGGGCTGGATGGTTATCTCCTTCTGCAGACATCAGTTAAGGCCCTGAAGGGACTGTCAGCAAGTGTAGAAGCCAATTCTTTCAGTCTGTTTGGAGAGGCTATCTGATCTGGGTCACCAGAAATCCCTTCCAGTGTTCACCATACTGTGGTTTGGTGACTTGGTGCTGTTGGGTCTAGCTGAGGACTTAATACGTGAGCTTGGTCTCCTGATCCGTGACTGAGGTAACGGCCCGTTGCAAGATGCACAGTTTCTGTATGCCACACAATTCCCATCTTTAAAATTTGTGTAATAGTGCTTTGCCTGTGGTAAGGAGATACACATACTGAAGACTGAGATTCTCTGGTATGTATGGTACACATGGGGCACTCTACACAGGCAGTCTACTTGCAGTACTGTAACTTAATACAAACTTTTCTGTGCTTCAGGAAGGTCAGTTAGTTATAAAGTTCAACCTTTTTATCTGGGAAAAAAGGATTGCCAAGAAAAGGTTGTTTAAGAGTTTCAAGTGTTTTTGTGAGCTAAATGACTAGAGATTTTCAGTGTACTATCTCTGTTTGGGACCATATAAGAATCTTGTTCTTCCCAAAGGCCAGAGGAACTACCTTGGAAAGGAGGAGGTGACCTCTTTTACTTGTTTGGTTATGAAATGGGACAAGTTAGCTTATGCTTAAGCCATTCAGTTCCCTAAAACAAATCTGGCCATCATTTCATTCTGATTTGGCTATGACTCCTTGCTGTTTTCAGCTTGTAGCATGAGTAACTGAAAAGCAACATTTAGGAAAGTGAAAATAAATGAAACCAAAAGAAAGCGAACAACTTGAATAGTTTCACTAGGCTTCTAGATCCAGTTTTATTTAGAGAAACAGTACGTTGTCTTTAGCGTGCTCTTGACTGTTCATGTACTGACCCAAGATTCTTCCTTTTTGTCAAAAAGAAGATGCTGAGGGTTATTGATAGAACACAAAATCATAGATGTAGTCTGAAAACGAGTGCTTTCTGGGAATCCAGCAGGTGTAAAAACTTCCTGAAAACCAAAGCTAACACTATATAACTGTCTAATTACTCTTTTTCTTTTCCTAACAGGTTAAACCAATGCCTGACCTGTGGTTATGAACACACACACACACACACACACACACACATGCTGTCTCTCTAAACCTTTCATTCCTTCTTGCAGGATCTTTTGTTTTTGTTTGTCTTGTGAGGAGTCTTATTAGAATTGCCTCTAATCCAGTTTCACATACAGAAATAAATTGCTATTCCAAAGATACTGTAGTCATCTGTAGTAGTAGCAGTAGTTTAAAATGTGAACTCAGCAATACGCTGCCATCGAGTATTTTTCTCCATTTTACCCAGGAACACACAGCAGTTACTATTCACTAAGATGTTTCTAGAAGTCCCAAAACTGAGTTAACATTTCATTAAGTGTCTTGATTAGTTTTCACTGCAGTTAGAAGTAATTACGTTCATTTTCTGAAACGTTTTGGCAAGAGTTACATATGACAGCTTGTTGTAAGGAGAGAAAGCTGCCATATGAAGGAGGACAGTTCAGGACGTTCCTTTTAGGAAGAGAGTTACCAGTCCTGTCCGTGTCAGGTTGTTATCTCAGTGGCAGGAGCTGTTCATTTCCCCAGCACTGGATGCAGGAGATATGTGCTGCCAGCCTGGCCTTTGGGCTGCCCCCAGGTAAAGCGTGCTCCTTCTCTGCCTTTGGGCTCTGCACAGGGTGCATGACAGGACTGCCCTCCCAGCAGAACTTACAAAGGATTTTCTTCATTTCCTTAGCTTTGAGGTTTTTACTCTCAGAACTTTGAAATTTTAAAACATCAGGCACCAAAACCTGAAGCCTTTGGCTTTCTGAGGACAGCCCCTGATGGCAGGAAAGCTCTGCCTGCCAGCCACGTGCCAGAGCACTGGTCCCATGGGAGGAGAGAGGCCTTCCAGATGCTGCACCATGCATCGTGTTTCTAGCCATTGCTTGAGGTCTGATGCTTTGCTCTAACAGCCATCTTCCTTATTCTGTTTTTCTGTCCTTCACCTCTGAATAGTTTGACTCAGGTTATTAAAATTCTTATTAAATAGAATAATGTTGTCAGGTGTTCTCAGATAAATAGCCTTCAAAATATAACTGCTTAGTATCCCATGTATGATGTCTGTTTGATGTCCTATAGAAAACATCTAATTGCTGTATCAACTTTCTCAGCTAAATGTGTTGAGAAATGTGAATTTGAACTGTACACAAACAGCATGTGACAGCTGTTGCTTGGGTATTGGGTATTTGAGGTTCCATAATTCTTTCCTAGTTACCTGAAGAAATCTTTTGATGATTTTCTGTTTGCCTTATGGAAAGGTGACTGCGGGATAAAGTTGTCTAAATGTTAGCAGGTACAACTGGCTAATGCAGTCCTAAATACCCTGATTTTACCCTAAAAGCAAATGTTTTGAACAGTACTTTCCTCATCCTCTACTCATCTATGTTAAAATGCTACCTAGAAACATGGGAAAACACCGTGATAGAACCTATTATTAAATATAACAACCTCATAAATTTATATGCAAAGGCAACTCACTGCAAGGGCTCTTCAAGATCCATTTTTAAAAGAGAGATAAGTAACTGAAATATGAGAGACGAAATCGTGGTCTTTAGGAATGCTGTTATATTAATTCTATGCTGCTGTGGAAAAATGCAATATTCTCGTTGTGGTGAACTTGCAAATATAGGCATGTTATCTGATGCCTGCCTGCAACTAATGTTATATAACTACTGGAACGTAAGTGAGGGCATCAGGGTTGGGGGCATGGGGCTGGGGAGTGCTAGAGATGAGATCATCACTTGGGAACAATAAGGAAAAAATAATACAACTTTGTCCTTTCATACAATGCAATTATGGAGGGGTGGAATTAGTCTTTTTCTACCCCAAGCTGCATTTTGAATGTTAAAAATGTCTTGCCTAATTTGAAGTTTTTCTAGGACAGGTAGTTAGCTGGAGAATCAGTAATTCTGTGATTAAAAACATAGGAAGCAAGGGAAGCCTAGTTTAAAGAATGGAGGATGCAGTCTTCAATCAGAGCTTGGGATTTCTGTCATTATTCACTTCACTGAGGGAAAAAAAAAAAAAAAGGAAAAAATGGCAGGAGAATGAAATTCCTGTGAAAGATTTAAGCTTTCAAATAGTTGGGGTCCCTCCATTGAGGGACTGGACTGCAAGTGTTCCCAACCTATGTCAGACACAGTTCTTTTGAGCAGGCTGTGGTAAAAAAGTCTATTTTTTTTATTCCCATAACAAAAAAAAATATTTTTTTTAAAGTAGCCTAAGACTTCTTTTCCATAGTTTATAAAAAGGTGCAGGCTTTACTAAAAGTAAAAGTTGGTTGTTTTTCTATAGTTCTTATATTAACCTTCCAGAAGCACATTGTATTATACTTGTCTTCAGACTTTTTGTTATAGTACGGCCATTCTATGATACCCATCGCTTGTATTTTTAAAAATCTTATGTAATTTGTCTTGGACTACTTGTCAATGAAATTGCAACGAAGAAATGGTCCGATACTTGATGTGTCTTTCACAGCTGAGCCAAGCTACCACAGACAGAAGGGGGGACAGGGGAAGGGTTCAGTTTGGAAGGATATTAAATTCAAGCTCTCTGTTGGATGCTTTCCTTATCATACTGACATCAGAAATAATTTTCACTTCTGGCAGGCTCATGAATGCAGAAAATGCTGAAAAAGTTCACTCAGGATTCAGTCTTGCCAAGTGTATTACTCTGACACCGGTATTCACTTTCTCCATTGATGGGTTGTTTGTTCAAACCAACTTGCAGGTCAGAACGTACATGTGATGTCTGAGGTCTTTACAAAGACAAGTAGGATGCAAGTTAATCCATTGTCAGCTATCCAATTGATGTATACGTAGCACATAAACGTCTTCCAGGCTAGCCTGTATTACAAAGTGGAAGACTTCATGTTTGGGCAGAACTCTCACCTTTCTCACATGGAATAAGTTAGGATTTCAAAAGGTAATCTCCTCTCTCCCCGTCCAAGGCATTACGAGCTCTGTTGATGTCCTTTCTGACAGATGTTTGTTCTTAAAGAGTTTAGAGACTCTTCAGGCAGTCTGCTTCCATTTTCTGGGGTTTAGAACCAACTGCCAGGCCCTAAAATATTTCTGTAATCTGTTCTGTAAGTCTGTGTTTAGCAGCAGTATCATATCCTTCTGTGCAGCTTGATGTCAGTTGTCTCTCATAAAGCAAATTGTGCAGTCTCAGCTGTGTATGTTTCTATCATCTGAAAGCACCTCCATTCCTGGGAATGGATGATAGGATAGGGCATCGTACTGCATCTGCTTTGAGCCCCTTTTCCTGCTGTTTGCACCGTCATCTCATTGATTCAGTAGTTACTGCTTTGGCCTGTGTGGTAGAAGAGGTAGAAGAAATTCCTACCGCTGAGGGTAGGATGAAAATTACTCCAAAAATAAAAAGTAATTCTTAGCTTTTTGTACAAGTCCATGGTTTTCTTTCCATAGTTTGAGCGTGCATGAAGTGGAGCAGGCACAAAGGCAAGCCTTACCTTATCTCCAGGGAAAACTTAAGTCTCCCAACTATACGTGTCTTGGCTACTAGGCTTGAGTATGAAGTGTTACGTGGGGACTCTTTGATTTGACTGCCAGTGCTTGGCTGAGAAAGTGAAATTGGATTTTCTCCAGTTGAAACTTGCTGATCTACAGTTTAGGTACCTCCTTGCTCCTCTTAGAAAGCACTCTGACATCTGGGGTTTGGCCTGCATTGCAGCTTCAAGGTCAGATTGCTTTGCTCTTCTCCTTTGCGTACATACGAGTGTTACCACTCAGCTTGTACTGAAGGAAAATTGGATAGATTAATTTTATGGCAGGTGGCTTGAAACAGGCACAGGTTATTACCATGGTATAGTTGTCTCATACGCAGTGCATGTGGATTCTGTGAGTTGCCATCCTCTCCTGTTGTTTTGATGTCCTTTACCATCTGGATTCTCGATTGCATCTCGGCTAGGTGTACTCAAAGAAAGGTGTTTTTTTTTCTTGACATATGCAAAAAAAACACCTCAGTTACAAAAGAATAGACATGGCTTCTAAAGGAAGTCTGATTTCTTGTGGGGGGGCATGTATGCATCCCAGAAGAGGAATTAATGTACCCAGTATAGCTAATGTGGAGTAAATAGTTGTTTACTCTTAGGCTAGACTTGGCATGCTGTGTGGCAGTATGCCTTGGTATTCCACCAAGCTTTCTTCTTCTTGCCCATATTCCTAGTGCTTGTTTAAATACTGGTCTCTTTGTTTGTTTTAAATGACTGTTCAAAAAATAATGCTTTTAGGTATAAGTTGTGAAAAGACTTTTGCAAATGTGAACTCGGTGTGTACCAAAAGAACCCTCTCAGAGGGACTAAAAAAGCTATTCCAAGAGACACCAAATTCCTGTTCAAATTAACACATTAGCTCAGTTGTCTGATCAAGAAAACTATGAATATTAGTCTTCCTATTTTTTTCACCCTTCTCTGAAGGAGAGGAATTATGGAGTTGATCTTACATACTACAGACTACTCAGAGTGTCTATTCACTTCTGAGCTGTTTGTGTCAGTTAAGGAAAGGTGTTGCTGCTTCCTATCCTTTCAGGCCAATGTTTAAATTCCACTCTGGAAACCATTGCTGGAAAATGTGGAAAACCATCAAGGTGTTCAGTTTTCCTGTGGAGTCACCAGAATTCCTGCAGAAGTCCTGTTTAGAATTGGGTGTGCAGTTGGACTGATTTATCTAGCTCTGATATTTCAGGTCTGTAGAGATGGGCGTGGGGATTTCATTTTCAATTTGAGCATGTGAGTCGGTTCTGAAGCTGATAGCTTTCACTGAGGTAAAGGGTATGTCTCCTCCTATTGGAGTCACTCATTTACTCAGGTTTAATGCTCCAAATAAAGCACTTGCTTAATAAGTACTTAAAGTGTTTTGGATATTTACACATTTTCTAGCTTTAAAGTGTTATCTCTTTTATAATGACTTTTAAATGCTTTTATGTTTAATTCCCTAGTCTACCTTTTTCTTTAAAAAACAAATGAAAGTTGAGCGAGCAGGCAGATAATGGTTTGTAAGACCTCTGCAAAGATGTTTGTGAGGAAGGCTTATTCATACCCTCTACTTTTAGGCTGCCTTTGGGAAATCAAATCTCAGAAGGCCAAGCTGGAAGCTGAGGTTCCATACAAGTTAAGTGTTGGGTGTTTCTAATTGGTCCCTGGAGGTGCCTAAATTAGATGTCTGAAATGATCTCCAGGAGTACTCCACACCGTGTCCCTGTCTGCCAGCCTTTCAGTGCAAGACATCAGATAGCTCCTTATGGTGCCACGACAAAAGGTCCCATTCTTGATGAGTTTCGTTAGAATATAACTCAGAACTAAGTATTTTACTTAAAATTTCTGAAAACAAGCAAGCTTAAACATAAATATAAGCTATGCTACACATGCGTACAAGTATTGTTGACTAGTGTTCCTGTAGGAATTCTGCTTATTAGCAGTTATTTTGTCCCATGTATTCTGTTTTTTTTTCCTGTGAGGAACTGCTGCGTATCATGAAAGTATCCACAGACTTTAATCATTGATGTGTTGTGAAACTTGTTGCAGTTTTCAAGCTCACGAAACCTTATGATGCACAGTTATTTGTAGTATGAATCCCAGGCTGTGTTCTTTTTTGCACTGGAGTATGTTTCACACTACAAAACAAAATATGGCTACAGACAACGCAGAGGAATCTTTTCTCTTAGAAACACAAATAAAAAAACCTGTGAAGTTTCTCTTGTCATGGAACAGAATAGCCACATATTTAACATCTTGTAAGATGCATCTGGCATTCCAGTATAATTTCAGGCTGAGTAATGTGCAATACTTTCTGAAAAGAATGGCCACGTTAAATGGCAGAAACATGACTATAAAGTACACATTATATCTGTTTCAGCCTGCATGCTGGTAGTGACAGGTGCTCAATGGTTGTCAGCATCCTTGTCAGCACGGAGACTCCTTTGACATTAATGTCACCAGCTCCGTCCTGATGCTGCACAGCTCTATTGGCAGTTCCATCAGGCTGCGGCCCATCAGCGAATGTCAGAGGCTCTGCTGTTCTGCTGGCACGTCACCAGCCCTCTCTGGTTTGGGTCTGGCCTCGCCTGTTATTTGAACTTGCCACACTTCTTCAGCAGCTTCCCTGTGGGAAATAAATGGATAGGTCAGGGGTGTGTAGATATCTTTAGGGCAATGCAAAACCACATCCAAAATGACTCGCGTAAAGGTTTGTAATGATTACCATTACTTTAAGCCAATCAATGGGTAGAGTACCTAGGGACTCATTAAGTGGCATTTGTGGTGTCTGTAACGGAGTTTTGAGCTGTATTTCAGGAAATGCAGTGACAGCCTTTAATGCCTAATTGACCTCTTCTCTTTGTTTCGCTTTCCATATTTCCTTCTGATGTGTTCCCCTGTGGCAGCAAACAGCCCTGCTTAGTATCCTGAACTTCTGCTCGGAGCTTCAGCACCTCAGCCTGGGCAGCTGCGTCATGGTGAGTAGTTAGACCTCTCTGTGGGCGTGTGTGTGTGTGTGCACACTGGCTTTGAAACTTGGCCTGGATATATGCCTCACAAAGACAGGTTAAATGCTGGGCTGATGTTATGTCAGTTTTCAAACTTTTGAAAGGTCCAAGATGAACATGACTTAGTTGTATATCTAAAGATTGTGTGTCAGTTTAGTAGGCCTAAAGTCTAGCTTGTAGGTTTTTTTCCATTGTTCTTTATCCTCTTTATAAACTTTGGGGCATTTTTTATATATGTTTATATACATTTACATATACTTTTCCTTTCCAAAAAACAATAATTAAGTTATCTTTTACATTCAGACTAAATCATCATTCCTGACAGGTCAACTCTGGTGTGTGATACTACAGTTGTAAACACAAGAAATGATTTCAACAGAAGTTATTTGAGTTATAGACTTGGCTAGGTGCACGTTTTTCTTTTAAGAAAGAACATAGCAATTACTGTAGGGGAATCATCTGAGCTGTATCACATGTGCATGCCAGAACTGTATGCAGTGGAATTTAACTTGCTGCTGTCTCTGTGATAAGCACATCTGATAACTCATCAGGGAAACTTTGTGGACCTTCCTTGTAGTTGAAAAGCAAATGACAAAGCAGAATTGGCAAACCTTCCAAGCTTTGACTTGTGGACAGAGGAATAAGGCAGCATGACTAAATTTTTCCAACAGTCCTAGTCTTACTGTGTTTTCTGATAGTAGATTTCATTCCTTCTGCATGTAGAACTTTGCTTCCATAAGGAGCTGCAGCAAATGATCAACTTAGAATGGAAATAGAGTACTTTAATGCATGTGTCCTTATGGTTGCAATGCCTATGATCATAAAGACAATTTTAATCATTTTTGAAGGAAAAAAAAAAGGTGTCTTCAAAGGAAATGAACTTGTAACTGCATTTTCACTGTTCCTTAGTATCAAGTGAATTTAAAAGCATGTATGTCTGGGGGTTGATAGAAAATTTATTTTTGTCTTTTATAAAAGTAGACCTCACTACACAATGAATAATTTTCTGAGCTCTTTAGAAATGTCAAATGCTTAAGACAGATCTGTAGGTGTGTTAGCAAGCAAGTCTTGAAACACCTATGTATGTCTGGAAGGATGGTATATATGACAAAGTGTTTGTTTTCCTTGCAGATTGAAGACTATGATCTTATAGCAAGCATGATGGGAGCAAAATGTAAAAAACTTCGCAGTCTGGATCTGTGGAGATGTAAAAACATAACTGAAAATGGAATAGCAGAACTGGCTTCAGGCTGCCAGCTTTTGGAAGAACTTGATCTTGGCTGGTGCCCTACATTACAGAGCAGTACAGGCTGTTTTGCAAACCTTGCACGTAAACTCCCGAACTTACAAAAGCTCTTTCTTACGGCCAACAGGTCTGTGTGTGACACAGACATTGAAGAGCTTGCAGCTAACTGTACTCATTTACGGCAGCTAGATATATTGGGTAAGAAAATGTAGGAATATTGGTATACGTTTCACTGTCTCTCAAAAGCCTTAGAGTTAAAAAGGAGTCCATATGATAAAATTGCCTTCTAGACATTTTAAAATAAATCTTTCTTAAAAATTTGGCTTATCATATGAAAATAAAGGGATGGAAGTATTACTGCAGTGAGCTTCTGACACAAAATCCAACAGATTTATACCAACTGTGTAATTTGATTGTTTAGCATTAATTGCTTACACTGAAAATTCTGTGGACTTCTTTCAACAACTTCTAGTTTCACGTTCACCAGTATATTTAACTGAGATCTTTTGACTTTTGACTCTCAGAAGATTCAATTTCTTCTTGTTTCTGCTTTTGTTGTTTTATTTGATTCCTGTGAAGTGTGACAAAGTATATTTATAGTGGGAGTCTGTGACTAATAAACAGATTTCTGCTTTTGCATAAGACAGATATACTGAGCAGCGTTAAGAGTGTTTGTCACTTTTTTACCAGGGAAGGAGTTTGTCTTACTGAAGAGGAAAAGAAATAGTTAATAACAAAACTTAAAATGGACTTTTCTGTAAAGAAAGAAGTGGGAAAGAAGTGATGAGGGGCAAAAAACACAGTGAATCGTAATTTTCTAATTTTCTGCAGATTCTATAGCTAAAAATATTCTGGTAAATCCAAATATTATTGGGATTCCTGAGTAAGGACTTTGAGAATTATATTTTTTCATGATACTGAATTTATTCTGTCTGTGGTGGAATTTTAAAGTAGTGTAGGACAGCAGTGGTAGAAAATTTATTCATCCTTTTACTGACTTACTTTCACAGGGTTAGTTGAAAAACAAAGATGTAAAATATTAACGGGAAGAAAGTAACCACACTGCATATTTTTAATAATAGTTGTAATGTGGAAGTATTATGTTTAAGTTGAGGTGATGCTGTGGAGAAACAGAGCCCTCAACTCAATGTTCCAAGCAAGTTTAGGGCTATCACTATTTCTCATTTAAAAAAAAAAAAGGCTTCATATTGTCCCCACAATATAGATAGTAAACACTTACTATGAAATGCAATTTTACTTATCTCTAAATGAGACTCACCTTCTGAACAACAGAAAAGGAGAAGGCAAAGGAGAATGAACAGATAAAAATATATCTCCACCTGGTGCTACATACTGTTCTGGCTTAATGCATAGGTTTGCAGGTGGCAATGTGGTTTTGCTTGTATTTAAGGGGATCTAGTTTGTAGCTAGATTATCAAGGGTACCTTTCCCTAGTGAGACATGAAAAGTTTCCAGAAGGCATAGTGAATACGGTCTTTCATAAACATGTATGTTCTCCTGACCACCCACTTACATGCATTTCTGTTACAATGGTGTTGTCTGCCCACAAATCGGTCTGACCTTTTCACTACACCAGAGGCTGCCGAATGAATAGCTCAGTTGTGTTAAGCCTGCAGATAGTCTGCTGGTTCTGCTGCTTCTCTGCCAGTACTGAAGGTTTGTTGCCACGCTTCTCCTTTAACATTTGGATTCACATTTGAATTCAGTTTAATGCCTCGTTGATGTTTTTGTAGAAAAATGTGTGAACATGGAAAAGGAATTTTGTTCCATTCCCTGAGTGTTTACCAGCATTTACTGAGTCAGGTTAACTACAAATCCACTTTTCCTGGTGAGACTGCATGTTGGGTTAAGAAGGGTGCTCTGCAAAGGACATCCAGTTGAATCATCTGTGATGTTACCAAAAACCTCAATATCCATTCCCAGAACACTTTCTTCCTTTAGAGCAATACTTAGTAGAGAAGAAAGACTCTTCTGCTATAAATAAGTCATTACAAGGTGATACAGTATATGTGGAGTGACCCAGCTATTTTGGCAACAGTAAGGAAACCATCTTTACGTCTTTGAATATGGGACCCATTACAGTCTGTGGTTCAAAGGAGTTGCCACGTAGAATCACAACCTTGCTTGGGTCATCTGGAAGTAGAATTGCCAGATGTTCAAATACAAATGCAGAAATCTCTGTCTGAACCAAAGACCTAGCCTCTTAGAGCGCAAGAGTACTGAGAAAATAAATCTCTGTACTCTAACTTTTGGCTGCTGATGTCAGACAAGCCCTCTATTATAAGCTATATAAATGCTTCATATGACTTTGTCCTTTTAAAGAAGCATGACAACAGGTCTTAAGCCGTTAGAGGCCTGAGGTCAGTTCTCAACTTTGCAAGACTAACCTTGAACAGCAGGTCTTCTCTGTGATGTGAAAGAACGTGAGGTACTCTTTTATATCCTTTGTCATTCCCAAGTAAAGAAATGGCTGGCTTATACCTGCATTGTGAAGGGCATAGAACTCTTGCTGCTAGGTTAGCAGTGCATGTGGTGAGGGAGCTTATTTTTTTTCTCAGTAACACTGTGTAAAACAGGGACTTAGATAAGGTAAGACATTTTGATCCTTACTTATAGTATAGTCACCATCACAGACGATACTTTGTTGGTATTTCTCTGCAGTTGGTAGAACTTACAAACTTGGCAGGGAAAATTTCTTGTTTCAGTTACACAATATTTACAACCACAATATTTTCAGGACTGAAGGAAATCTAAGGCTCTGAAAGAAAGCTTGTTGAATTGTATATCTTACATTTTAGTATTACAAAATCAATGTTGCATGTGCACTGGATGCTGTTTTCAGGTGGCAGGTCCTGCAGCTTGCTAACTATCTGTCTTTAGTCTTTCCATTATTGCTTGGTAATTCTCTTGTTCCTAAATCAGTGGACTTCATTGAAGATGGAAATTGCCAGTTTCTAAGGGCTGCATAAAGTTATTGGCCTGTATGAAGTGTTATTTGATGGGTAGTTGTGTTTAAATGGTGTAATGGTGTGTAAATCATACTTGAGAAAGTAAACTTCTGTTAAAAATCATGGTTTAGATCCATATCTGCAGTATTTATAGTACAGCTTGGAAGAGCAAGTATGATATTAAGTGTGTCACTAAGTACATGAGGGTGTGCCTTCTTCAGTTTTTAAGTTCTGAGGTTGTCTTTTTTTTTTTTACCCATTACGTACTGAGCTGCCTGCTTACAAATATTCTATGCCCGTATCTTTTCCATGGACTGACACAGTGGGTTATACAGGAACTATTCCCCTATTTTTTGTTTGCTTGAGGATGTCCACCCAGCAGTAGAATGTTCCATCTGTGATCATCTGACTGCTTTGTAGTGATGCAGTATGTTGTCCAGTGCTATGGATCTTGAAGTGGGAACCTCATGACAAGACAGGAGACAACCTGACCTGGCAATGCTGAAAGCCTTTATTGTATGCTGTGTTAGCTGCTCAGTTAGTTATGTTGCCGTGGGGCTACCGGCTGCTGTCAAGGATGGAGAATGTCATGCTAACCTTGCTCCCCAGCAATCTTAACTGTCTGTCCTGCACAAAAAGAGTAATAAAAAGTAGACACCCTTGTTACTGCAGAATTCATGTACTCCTGTCTACATACCAACACCTCCCACACCTTCCTGAGCAACAGAAAACCCAACTGCCCCCTTGCCAGCTGTCAAAATCTTCAGCTTTCTCTTGAGAGCATCAACACATAGTTAGTCAATTCAAACATGAAAATGTGCGGCATGTTGAAGTTTAGAATTCAAAGGGTGTGCAATAAATTGAATAAAACATAAAGAATAAAAGGCTAATCTGGCTGGTCTAGGGGAGAAAATAAGATTTTTTGGGGGGGGGAATACTGCTAGTTATTTCCATGATCTCTACTTCTTTAGCCAGGAAACATATATGTATTCTTTTTCAATAACAGTTGGAAGTTTTTTCACATGTACCCTGTTGAAAGCTTATTATGAGTGTATTTTTAAATGAAATTACTCAAGGCACATCTTTTTTTACTTAAATATTTATCTTTATTGTAATTTGTGTAGCAGTACCCTTTGCCCTAGAAGCTGGGGCTCTGACAGTTTCCAGAGGTGGTACTTCTATAGCTTTATATATGATAGATATAAATTAAATAATTTAACTCTTCTAGCAAACAAATCATCAGTCGGTGCCTTTAATGAAGAGGATACCAGAGAACTTTTTTCTTGAGAATAAACTGAACAACAAAATTAAATAGTGGATTTTAATACACTGATTATGTATTTACTTTGAGAAATAGGTAATTAGTTCGCGTAGGAAATATTTTAGTAAATAGCAAAGGTCTAAAAGCCTCCAAACTAAACCAGAACGTGTTATGTAGGTAACTAGCATTATATGTTGTCAATTTCTGAAAGACAAAAAAAAAAAGTGTCATATTATTCACACTTCTGCCATGCTTTTGGATGTGCTTTAGAGAAATGTATGTATCACTAATTGTACATTGTATAATCAGAGTAATACTGTGGATGATGTTTGCTAATCCTGTGCTGTGAATATACAAACACCAACCGGGTTGGCCTTTTTAGCTTTGGAAAAGGTCTTTCCTAACACATTTTCCTTTTTTTTTTTTTTTTTTTTTTTTTTTTTTTTAAGTCTGAGGAGGAGAAAAGGAAGAGGTGCAGTAAAGCATGTAATTTAAATGACCTATTTCAGTTACAAATACATTAAAAAGTCTTGGTCTTAAATGAAACCACAGGACAACTGTCAAAGTTCAGATAATTGCAGTATCAATTTTAAGGGTCGGTGGAAAGATGAGTAGCATAATGCTCTTAGAGTTTCAGTTGGAATGGTAGAGCTGGCCCTTCTGGTAGGGCTGTGGTACTATGGTAAAATTATGGTCAGGTAAATATGTAACTGAAGCATATCACAGAACTTGTGTGTGGCAATAGGGATTGTTACGTCAGACAGTTGACCATTGTGGTGGCAGATTGTGTAATAACAAGAGAGTTAAAAATTACAATAATGATAAGTTTTGATACCTCTGTGTAGATAAGGTAAAATACAGGGGCATGATAGCAAAACCTGTTTACACATAACATCAAATGATGTCCCAAAACTTCTAATCTGAGAACCTATCATAAAAGAAGTGAAAAGCACAATTAGACACTCCCTTGCTTATGCAGAGGAGTACAGATCACTAAAAAATGAGGCATCTTTCTGGAAATGAGACCTGTTCAAAGAAGGAAAACAGGGAAATGAATTCTAGGAAGTAAAACAACATCACAGTAAGGCAGAAATGAGATATTAAGGAACCGATGGCGAAAGGCAAATGCTGAAAATGTATTTCACATGCGTTACAAGAAGTTTATGGGAAAATTACGGAGACTGGTAGATGATCAAGATTTGATCTGGCCACTTAGATAGTTTTCCTGGAAAGGCCTTCTCCTGTTGTTGCCTCCAGTCACTGCAAGAGGGATCAAGTTGGCTGCTATCAAACTCTTTCCTTCCAGGAGATTAGCCTGGAAAACCGTCTTAAATTGGAATGCCAATAGAGGAGGCTTTTGAACAAATCAATACATTGAACAATAATAAATTGTTAGGACTAGATGGTATTTATGCAGCAGTTCTAAATGAGCTCAAATACAAGACTGTTGAGATCTTTCTTATGGTGCATGGTTTGTCACATTAATCAGCCTCTTCACTAAAGTCTTCACTAGAGGAGTGAAGGTTTACAAACATGGCACTATCTTTTGCATAGGTTAGAAGCTACAAAACAGTAGGATTATCTTTTGTGTAAACTGGTTGCAACCATACTAAAGAATCAGTGGATATGAGGAATGTTACAGTATTTTGAAGGAGAACTCCATCCATATGAAGATGGTTATGTCTTTCAAACCTAGAATTCCTTGGAGGTTGTGGTGAATGCTGATTCAGCCCATAGAGGACTGGACTTTCACAAGCCTTCACCTAGCTTATTCTGCTTTTATAACTCTAGCAGTCTTTTGTCTTAGAGTCCGTGCTTCAGAGAAGAGACAGCAGAGGCCAAGAATGCTTTGTCTTTTTGCTCATTGAAGTTCAGTCACTGCTGTGTTCACCCAGTGTCCGTACTGTGACAGGTGCTGTCTGATCTGTTTGAGTAGTCCAGGCAAAGGGATGAATAATGCTGTACCAGAGCTTGCTGATAACACACAGGCATACAGGATAGAAAAATCTAAAGCCGAAGAATTTAAGACTGAAGGCTTGCAAAATGAGGCTATGATACTTAGTAAACTAATAACAAAGGAAGAGGAAAACAGTTCCATCAAGCTTATGAATGATTTAGAAAAAGTGAAATGTGAATGCTGTCTCTGCTTCTTTATTTTATTACCCCTTAATTATTGTAATTCACACACAGTGGGTTTAAAGCTGATTTCCTTTTTTTCCAACACCAAATACGGTTGAACTGTAGAACTAGTGGAGGGGCCATAAATATACATGAGTTCAGAAAAGTAGTAGTAGCATTCATGAAAGGTAGCTTCAGAAATCTCTAAATCAATAGTTTGTCAGTTAAGAGTATCTACCAGTGAACAGCTACTTTAAAAATCTGTTGTTGCATCTATTTTTGTTGGTTTTGCTATAAGCATTATTGGTCCTGCCAAAGACAAGATACTAGACTGGACGGCTTTGTGGGGTGAAATTCAGTTCAAGACAGAGCTGTGTAGATTGATTTATCTACCAATAGATGTCTACAGTCATGTTGGATGACCTTGATGAGCAATGTAGCCCACTTTAGACATCTAGACTAGATTCTCTTGCCCAGAGTAACCTGCCTGGCTGCCAGCTGTTTGAGTAAGACATGGATCTCCTGTCCGCCCTGTGGCCTGTCTGCCAGCTGTGTGTGGACATCCTTCATGGTCTAAGGAATCCAAGGTGGCACCAGGCACTTCACAGGCAACTGAGTCATACCCCAGTCAACTGAATTGTGTGCTGCATTAACTATACTGACTAGATTTCCATCAACTGCAGTGGATCCAGGCTTATGAATGTGTTTTTCTTTATTATATATTTATTTATTTCTGACTGAATCCAGTGCTTGACCTGACCCAATGTGAAACTTAATAGTTCAGTCACTGGGATCATGTTTTTAGTGTGTTTTCTGTTACAGGTATCCTATACATATCCTATATACAGGAAAGACTGATAGTACTTGAATTGCTCTTGCATGCTTCTGGGTATAATACTCAATCCAGAGTCCTAAAAGCCTTGCTGATTTATTTATAATGGGAATAGCCCATAATAGTGTGCACTGTGCCAGTCGTTGGAGTCACCAGAACATGAACGGTTGATGATGAATCAAGGACATGAGTGTAGCATACAATTTTGCTTGTGGCCAAAGCCTAGCATCTAGATCCTAGATCTTGTGGGTTTGGATACTTTTGGTCAGCTTCTGTAGTTAGGAACTGCTCTTGAAGTTGCAACATCTCTCCTAAGGAGAAAGTAGTGGACTTGAGCAGCTGAGTTAAGAAAATGTAACAGGCTTTTTAAAAGCAAAACAAAAACAAACAAACAAATGAAACAAACAAACAAAAAACTTGCAAAGACAGGCTCTGAGAAGTTTTTAATTTGAAATCTAATTGGAAAAAAAATCTAGTGTAACACAGTGTTAATTTATTTTTTTTTTTCATGATGTAGTATTAGCAGCCTTAAAAAAAAAAAAAAAAAAGATATTAACTTTTCTATTTGTTTTCTTTCTTTTCTGTTTTCAAACAGGGACAAGGATGGTAAGCCCTGCATCTTTAAGAAAATTGCTGGAATCTTGTAAAGATCTTTCTTTACTTGATGTGTCCTTCTGTTCACAGATTGATAATAGAGTTGTCCTAGAACTGAATGCCAACTTTCCTAACGTGTTCATAAAAAAGAGTTTCACCCAGTGACTCACTACATATGCTGCTATGGAATACGTTTGACAGTTATTTCCTGTGAATTTGTGCTGACTTTTTTAAGAAGAGTATAAATTCCCTATGAAATAGTGGAGAGTATTAAATATCTGCACAAATGGGTAAAATACATTTAAGTATATTATGCATTTCTTAGAGTTGATATTGTACCTAATAATTGTTTATCCTGTTAATTTATGGCATTGCATGTTTTTAAATACTTGCCATATGTGTGGTTTTAATGACAAGAAAATGAAAAACATCTTAAATATCCCTTTATAGGGCGTTATAGACAGTAGACTGTGTTAATATCTAGATAAAAGAAAATGTTGAATATTTAGCGGTAAGAAAAATATGGGTGCTTCCTTTTATGTGTATATATATGTACGTGTGTGTATGTATATATAAATGTTTACAGGTATACATACGCACATACTGTAGCATTTTAGTTTGTTCTGCAGCATAAGATCTTATGATCAGGCCTAGAATTTTTTTTATTTGAAAAACTGCTTAAGCTTCTGTAAGAATGGATTGAAGAGACACTTTGTCTTCTTCCTTTTTTTGGCAATGAACTGTATCTGATACATTTTTCTCCCTTCCTCCATCTGAAATAGATGTAGTGATGTTTTACAGTCCAGCCTAAGCGACACAACAGATAAAAGCAAGAACCTTCCACCTGAACTTATAGCAGAAACGAGAGAGAAAATTGCGAGCTGCTTCTTGGTATTGGATATAAAGT
This sequence comes from Anas platyrhynchos, assembly GCF_047663525.1. Taxonomy (NCBI): domain Eukaryota; kingdom Metazoa; phylum Chordata; class Aves; order Anseriformes; family Anatidae; genus Anas; species Anas platyrhynchos. The sequence continues at coordinate 78,277,978 of NC_092589.1, forward strand.
TTGAGCCAGGTACTTAGTGTCATAACTGATGGTGTGTAGAAAACTCCACAGCAATTTTCTTTTCAAATTTCTGTCATGGTGAAGACTGTTGGTTTGTGATACATCTGTTTATCATGTCAAGTACCATTTTAAAAAATATATTAATACTTGAGATAATGTATTAGCAACTGTCTCTTGCGCTGAAATCAAATCTGCTATCAAGTATAAAAACAAGCATCTTTGTTCAGTAAAACAGCAATGAAAATACAGTGGTTTTGAAACAAGGGCAAATGTGATTTAGTGACTTACTAATATAAGGTATTGTATTTGTTTTGTTTGTTTGTTTTCCAAGAGGTGATAGCTCCAAGTACTGTTGCACTCTCTCTTTAATGCTGTTTAGCTGCTGAAGAAGGAAAACTGTGTTGATGGACAAATCATAAAGATTTTTTTGTACTTTTTGTACTTACTTGGATGAAGCTTTTCTCTTTCTTCTTTAATACCATGGCTAGAGTATGTTGCTATGTACAGAGAGAGTTTAGTGTTTTACCTTTTCTAGCAATTGTTGATGAATATGGACCATGACATGCAGCCTGTCATTTGATATTGGCTCCACCATTACTGTCACGATGGCACTTATTACCTACTGGAAGAAGAGGGAAAATATTTTGTCTGGCAGAAATGCGTTATTGCACTGAAGATCCCTGGCAAAGAATACTTCAATTTACGTGGTAAAAACCCATCCACTAGTAGAGGACTGCTACGAAATGTTACAGATTTGACAATCTCTGACTCCTGAATGAACACTATGAACTCTTTGTGCAGGTGCCAATACTATATAAACCATGTCATGAAACAGCTACAAAACATCTATCTGATTTTATAAGAAGAGCTTTTTCTTCTGATTTTTTTTTTCATTTTACAGAGTCTTTTGGGAATTCCAAATCTGAAGATGGACATACACAGTTGGCTTTCTGATTTTATTTTTTTCCTCTATACAGATGGCACTAGGGGATTTCCAGATATATTATGCCATTCCATTTTTATTAAACTGGACGTTATTAGAGATCTTTAAATTCAGATATTTTTTCCCCCACTGACATATGTCAGCTTTGGCATGATTCTATGTTGAGACTTCATTTGTTTCCATCAGGTTTGGATTGATTTATTTTTCTGGGAACTTAACTTTTGATGTTTTTTTTATCTACAAGTAATATTTTTCATTGTAACTGAATATTAAGCATTATTAAGCATTGTAGGAAAACACAGGTTCAGATAACAGGAGTTTACAAAGAACAGTATTTTAAAACAAATGTTTTTGTTGAGAAATTTTACTTCTCAGGGTGCATCTGTTTTATCTCCTTTTTTCTTAGAGATCTTCCTTGTTTTCCAATGTAAATAGAATGGGATGTGGATGAAGTTATATCCGTTGTGCCTTCATACTGGTAAACTAGGTAAATAGTAGAGTGTCCCTACTATTCAGCATCAGTGAATCAAGTTAAGTGTTTTTGTAATCATGTATGTGTAAAGAATTTTGTTCTCTGTTGCTTTTTAGGTAGTATAAAGGAGGTTTAAATTGACATTTTGTTCATACTATTTTTTTCTTTATGTTGTGTCTTCTTTTTGAAGTTGGTTTTGTCAGAAATGTTCTATTTTATCTTGAAAGATAAATTGAAGTCTGTTCTTTATTTGGACCATTTAAAACTTAGCTATTGATAATGTAATAAAGTCATATAGTTGAGAAATAATTGGGGAATACTTTCATCTGTACTTGTACACCTTAACCTTCAATCAGTGAGTTAAAAGCTCTTTTAGCTATGGCTTTATACTGGCAAAAAGTCTTCCAGCAAAGTGAGGAAAGACCAGATTTTACATTTCTGATATTTCTAATAAAAGAAAAAATAGTTTTAGACCTTCCTTATATGTCACAATGAAGCAAGAATAGGTCACTGTATTTTTAGTTATTTTATACTTATATGTACATATATATCATTTATACATATATGTATGTATATACATGTTGTGTGTGTGTATATATACTCTATGTATAAATCTCAAAGGTTTTCATGTATCAGTTACTTTTGTGAAGTAATCATAATAGCAAAGGTGTTTTGTAGCAGTTGTGTTTTTAAAACATTGTTTTACTGTACACAGAAACTGAGTCCCTCTCCATCTGTGCAACAGGAAAACCCTGGCCATTAGGTACCCGGTATTTCCTGTCTTGCTTTGCCACAGTGCCTTTTGTTTGTCTGCACATGGAAGATATTACAGGGTATGGTGGAGTGCGAATGCGAAGTCCGATAACTACTGTGGAGACTCTCCATGTGAAGCTGTCATATAGAGGGAAACTTGTTCTAGTTTCACTTAATCCAAAATGAATGATGCCAAATCAGTCAGAGGAGTTTAATTATTTTGGAATTGGGTCATCTTCTCCAACAGTCGACCATCCCTCTGTCACATTATCTAAATCCTGCTTTTAAGGATATTCCATTTTTCTTATCTTGTCCTTTGATCTCATCTATCTTTCTGAAGCATGGTAAAATGTGCTTTGGTGAATGTTGAAAAATAAAAATAAAAAATTGCTAAAATGCCTGGGGAAAAAAAAGTGTCTTGTTCTGAAGTTCTCCTGTTCTTCAACTTAAGGGGGATTTCTGTACTATATATATGAAGTTGGCATGGGCTGTCTCATCGGGAGATACGGCATTCATTATTCTGGTCATTTAAAAAGTTAATACAAAAATTTTAGCAGTTAGAATCTTCCTAACTCTTAAAGGATTTAATACAATATTGTACATAATCCAGAACTGTCTGACTAGTCTAGATATCTCTCTGGATATGGATGGGCTTCTTTTGTTTAAATTATGCACTCAATTAAGTACATTACTGAGCTTGACTTTAGAAGAACAGTTCACATAGGAGTTTGAACCTTATGATACCCATGTACTTAGATATCCAAAATTCAGACAAAAGAAAAAACCAAACAAACAACAACAAACATTCTATTTGTTGCCTGATCATTTCCTTACGGCTATCATGCCAACTTTTCCAAATGTAAGATGTCCAGCAATCATGGTACACTGAGTGGAATTCATCTCGCTGAGTGCTGGCTGTCTGAGAGACGTTTGGTTTATGGGAGGAATCTGGGCACCTCAAGAGAGCTATTAATCTTCTTCTAAGATAGATATTTAAGGAAAGTAGAATGAGTGATTTTCTGGAGAGCCCCAGTGGAGACTGCAGAAGCTGTGATTTTAGCTCAGGTTAGATACTTTTCTTTGGAATACCAAACGGAGATTAATTCCATCCAGTGTTGTACTCCCTGCCTTGGAATAGTGAAAAACAAGACTGGAACAACATCCATCCCCGAATGTCAAAACCTTCTAAAATCTATACAGAAAGAAATAAATCAGATGTTGACAACTTAAAAAGTATTTTCTTTTTTAATTCCAGGATTTGCTTCTGCCCCAAGTCCCTTGCCAATGCCTGTAGTGTCTTTTTTTTATTTTTTTATTTTTATTAAATTGAAATGCATCTCCTTTCTCTATTTTAAAATTTCATGTACCTAACTGGCTATATGTATAATTCTATGAATGCATGGAATTAAGTGGAAAACAGAATTAATGTATTGCATTTATTTCGATAATCTTTCATACTGCTATAATTAAACCTATGACTACTTTAACTGTTCTCCTGTCATCAGCAATGACACCCACTGTGCATTTGAAAAAATTGTGTGTTTGGTCCTGGTTCTTACTGTGTGTACTTATTGCATCTTATGGGATATATTTCCCATATTGCATCTGCAGGACTACTAAATTTACAAAAACTAGATAAAATGTAGCATTTTATTATATGGAGCTTGGGGGTGGCTTTATGTATTGATTTACATGTTCATTATTACTCTCTTGCAATGATTCCGTAAGTTGTAGCTTTTGATATTACTAAGCAAAAGATTCCTGGTTTAATGCATTTGTACATGCTATGTTAGACATGGTCAACATTTTTCCAAAATAAAAGTTTCACTGCTTTCACTGAAATGTTAATTTCTGTCATTTCAGATTTCTTACTTGGCAATGAAGTCCAAGAAGGGCTTTTAATTAAATACTACCACACATGGGACAAGCTGTGATAGCTGACATCAGGAGGGATTGAGTCATAAGTCTTGTGTGTGAAGGGCCTTATGATCTTCAAAGAAGGGCCTTGGCAAGATGTGGCTCTTTTTAAGAAGATTCAGCCTCAGTAGTAGCAGACAGTGGTGGTATTTATCTTTTTAGCTAATGGATAAAGTATTATTTTTGTTTGATTTGTGTAGCTCTAGTTTGATTTAAGAATGATGTCTGTCATAAAACATCCTAAGTTGGAGAGGATCCTGTGTGAGGAATGAAGTTTTTCTCTTGCGTGTTTTGTTCGGTTTTTAGAAAAACAAGCAAATAGTGCAAATATTAAAAAACAAACAAACAAAACCACCACACTTTTCCTCAGATACTAAAGAAATGCCAAATGCCAAGAAAGTTGAGAAAAAGAAGCAAATGGGACTTTTGAAGCAGTTGGTATGGAAATCTGTGGAAACGTGACCAGACCTATTTATGGACAATGAAGAAGGTGCATTCATTGTTCTAGATCAGCAGTTACCTTTCCCAGGAATTTAGTTTCCTTTAAAATTTCACATACTTACATTTCTAGGTCAAGATTCATCATTAAGACACTGATATTACTGTTTTGTATACATGCTTGTGCAGTAGTGCCTACTGTCTACCTAGCTACCTAAAAATATTCACCTAGCACTGCCCAACTGCATTTTTTCCTAAAAATGAATAAATAAATGTATGTGTGCACACAGATGTATGCAAGATTTAGTTTACTTTTTTGCAGTTTGTCCTTTCTGAGGACATGAACTGTACTTTTGAAGTAAAAATAAAGATAAAAAGAAGACTCTGGGGAAGAGAAGGCTTGTGTGATAGGAGAATCTGATAGAGGGGAATAAGTCAAGGGAGCTAGGCTCTTTCCAGGGGTTCTCAGTGCCAAGACAAGAGGCAGTGGGCACGAACTGACATGCAGGAGGTTCTGTTGAAGCATCAGGAACTACTTTGCCGTGCAGTTGACTGAGCGCTGGCACAAAGCAGTTGAGGAGTCTCCCTCTTCAAAGATCTTGAGATTCCTGGCCCTGGGCAAGTAAATAGCCCTGCTTGAGCAGGGGTTCAGGGGTTGCACCTGGTGGCCTCCAGAGGTCCATTCCTACCTCAGCCCCTCAGTGACTTTGTCATCTGAGACTTGCACTATGGTTGTTCTGTTTCTGTCAGTGTACTGATTGGTGAAAGTGGTGGAAGGGGGGGGAAAGGAAGAAATCACAGAATCATAGACTCATTTAGGTTGGAAAAGGCCTCTAAAGTAATCTAGTCCAACCTTTAATCTAGCACTGCAAAGTCTACCATTAAACTGTGTCACTAAGCACTACATCTACACGTTTTCTGAAGACCTCCAGGGATGGTGATTCAACCACTTCCCTGGGCGGCAGGGCAGTACTTTCCTGGGCAGTACTGTGATCTAGTGTTTCACACCCCTTTCAGTGAAGATTTTTTTCCTAATATCCAGACTAAGTGCAACCCTGGTGCAACTCAAGATCGCTTCCTCTTATCCCTCGGTGCTTGGGAGAAGAGCCCAATCCTAACCTTGCTACAGGCTACGGCCTCCTTTCATGTAGTTGTAGAGAACAATAAGGCTCCCCCTACCCCCAGCCTACTTTTCTCCAGGTTAAACAACCCCAGCTCCCTCAGCTGCTCTTTGTAAGACTCGTTCTCTAGATCCTTCACCAGCTTTGTTGCCCGTCTTTGGACACACTCCAGCACCTCAACGTCCTTCTTGTTACAAGGGCCGAAAACTGAAAGCAGTACTCACGGCGTGGCCTCACCAGAGCTGAGTACAGGGGGACAATCACTTCCCTAGTCCTGCTGGCCACACAAGTGTCTTAAAAAATATGTAATGTCACAAGTAGGCACAAGAATCTCGTTCTTTTGCCTTTTTTTTTTTTTTTTTTAAGAGAAGTGCTATTTTTGTTTACATTAGTGGGAAAATGTAACTAAAAATTTTGGTGGCATTTTCAATGTACAGTTCTGTAACGTACAAACCACACCCAAGTATTTTATTATTAGTATTACTATAGTATTTATTAGTATTATAGTATATTATCTATTAGTATTATTCTGACTCTGAAGTCTGGAAGGTACACCAAGGACTAAGATAAATGCCTCTGTTGTGGGGTACTGACAAAATTTAGTTTCTAAACAGAAGCTAGCCTATAATACTTTAGGAACTTTGGTTTGTGTCTTCTTATTTTTAGTATTTATTTACATAGATCTTAGGATAAATTTGGCTTACTGTACTTTGGGTGCCATTTTTTTCCTGCTTACTCTGTTGGAAACTGAGTGTGGTGGTTAAATATTCATAGTGTCAAAACGTGAAAATTTGAATTCAGATGAAAAAGAGGACGGTTTATGAAACACTGAACTGTCAGAATATTTCAGGGAGATACTGAGTATAATGTGATGAACTTAACATCCCTTGCGTGGTTATTTATTGTTGTACCGTGGTGAAGAGCTGTTGGCTAAGGACAGTTTTACTGTCAGTCCGGTCATCTGCTCACTCTCAGGAGACGGGTTCCCTCTACTGAACGTTGGTCTGTTCAGACTTACTTTCCTCATGGCTGTACCAAAGACTTCTGCATGATACACACTGCTCTGCATTGAACAGTGGGAAATTAATAAACAGCTGTTTGGTTGTGGTTTGGAAACTAATGGCTAGTCTATGCTTGGAGTTATTTTGGAATAGCTACCAAAAATGAATTTAAATATTCAGGAATTAGTGTGTTTGCAGGGGGACTTTGCACTTTCTCATTTAACTTTCACTTACAGACAAGTCCTAATTACCACCTGTCCCTCGAGCCATCTTAGTGAAATTGATTTGATGGTCTCATTCTAGCTCTTCCTAGTGAGCATAAAACCACTACAGCTCTTTAGCATCTTGTGGCTTTTTGTGTTTGTCTTCTCAACAGGCTTATAGTGCAGCTGGGGTGTGTTGAGGCTGGCCTGATCTCCACAAGTGGTGTGTGTGAATTGCCTGGGGACATTTTCTGCCCACGTTTATTTGTGTGAGTGAGAAGGAATGGCATTTCCAGGCCTTCGAACTTCAATACCCAAACACGACACCTGAATTTATTGAAAAAGGATTTCTCTCTCCTCGTTGCCCCTCAAGTAACCAGCGACAACATACTTGCATGGTGTTTGACTTAATATGTTTATCTTATACTATTAATATTTTTATTAGTATTTTTATCCATTTTCTGCTGCCACAATGGCATTTTGACAAACAACAACCTGCTACCATGTTATCTTTTAAAGGGACTAATTTATGTAATAGGTAGAAGAGCAGCAATATAGGGAAGAGTCCTGGACAGTATCTGTAAATAGTTCTGCTATACGGCCATATATTTCTTTATAAAAAAGAAAAAAAAAAATAGTAACTTGCTTGTGGTGTTAGATACCAAATTTGTTCTCCGAGCTGTCATTCCATAAGTTGTACACACCCAACGTTCACCCCATTTTTTGGTTTATGCCTCTGTTAGTTTGTACTAGCGGTGTTTACCTCAGAGTGATCTCCATATTTCCTCTTCGTATTCTCCTCCGAGGCTTTTTTGGTTTTACTTGATTATATTTTAAAATGGTGTTTTTTCTCTTCTCAGTATTCTGCTTGGTGAACTGAAGGTATGTTATTAATGTATAATTTTTGTAGAGATTTGACTACCGCATCTTCTCTATGTAAAACCCACGGGTCTCTGTGCGTATGCAGGCACAGATGCCTGGTGCCTCCTTGTTTGAATACCTTTGGCACATATCACTTGACATATATTTGTGATATAAGGTGTCGTGTGGCGAAGGGACTTTACCTACACACCTATACAAAACAGAGAAGTTAGCTCTGTGTTTGTGATTGGATTTATTAGGGAGAAGTCTAATGCCTTATGTTACTTGTTCAAATATATTTTATTTTTATTTTAAAAATTAGATTACATATTTACACACCAATTGGTCCTAGTTAGTAAATTGGGCTTGTTTTATTCTGATACTCTGAATCATTTAAAATGTTGTAACAGTGTTGTGCAGCTTTATTCTGTTACTGCCAGTGTAAAGAAGTTGGAATCGACGTCCTCTCTGAGTTGTCGGTGTCTGCTAATTCCAAGATGACAGAAATGTGAATATATAGCCAACCTATAGTATTTATCTTGCTTTGCAAACTTAATTTGTATCCCCTTGACTGTGTTGCCAAATACCAAATGTACATAAAATAATGAATAAATAAAACAAAAATAAAATTTTGTCTACATTCATTGTCCTTTTGTGCACTCATTTGAAAGAAAAAATGGCGAAATAACAAAATATGATGTATTAGAAGAACAGGTTGAACATATTTGTATCTCCGTTCATTTTGAAATGTTATTCCTGAGTGTGTTTAGATACAAAGTTGTGAGATTTTTTTAAGTGTATTATCGTTTAATTTTTAGATTACTGTAGCCCTATTAAAGCATATAGACCTCAGTGCATTAAACAAACAGCAAATGTTTCACTGCCTGAAACAGCTTCTGATTTAGGTACAGAGCAAGAGGCAACAGACAGATATAGACAGATGGGATATAAAGCAAAATGAAGAGATTACAATGTACCAAAAGAAGCCTCCAAGAAAAAAAAGTTGAATTTCTTTCAAGAATAATTTCCTACTCAAACACAAATGGTGTTGCCATAAAGTATTTTTAATCCTTTTAGTTGGGTAGTTAGGTAGTTATATAGTTGTGTATAAGTGCTGTGGAACTCCAGAAAGTTGATAATAGCTCAGCAAAGCTTTCACAGACTTCTGTTGGTTTTCAAATGGGAAGCAGATGGTGACAGGCTATCAGCTGGACTTGATTTGTCCAGGACAACTGAGTGCTGAACTGGAAGTAACTGCTAGGATAGATTTTTTTCCCCCATCTTGTCTAGAAAGTTTGTTTACTGATCTAGAATTACCTGCCAAATTGGTGTTAGTCTAACCAGTGACCATTTTCTTCTAGACAAAGTTTATATTAAGAGTATTTGCTAATTTGCCTGCTACTGTTAATTGTTCAAGGCAACTCTCCAGCAAAAACTGCTAAAACAAATAGTAGCTTTGAGTTGTGCTCTTTTGTCTCTAAGGAAACTTTACTTAAGGCTCCTTTTAATCTCCAGCACCTGCAGAAGCGTCCAGCTTCACTCGTGTGCTTTTGTATCACAGCTTTGCCTCAGGCCAGCAGCGCCTCAAACGTGCTGAAGCTGTCTTTGAGCACCAGCATTCAGCTGCTGTTGCTTCTGATTACCAAGAAGAGAAAGGATGAGGCTGGACCCTAGTTCTGTGCATCATGGACAAAGCACAACTGACTTCTGACACACAGTTTCAGACCTGGTGTCTGTTTGTCCCGTTTTTGGCAGATACCAGTTTCTCAGTGCTGTTTCTGCAAGTTTTGAAAGCTCGCACACATGTAAGTGGGGATATCAGGTGGCTTTTCATTTCTCTGTGTGGCACTTCTGTTAAAGAAAACTGCTAAAAAATAAATTAAAAAAAAAAAAAAGTAAATCCAGATTTTAAAATATATCAGGATTTCCAGGTTTTAATGCCTGAGAGGCTGTAGTACACTTTATCACATCGTTGTTTGTCAGAAATGCATTATTATTTGGGGAAGCAAAAGCAATTACATGTTCTCAATACTTACATAGTTTTACATGTTATCAGTCCGCAGGGACTGAGGAATGTTTAATGTTCTGTGAAAATGTTCAAAAAGTGTCACTGCGCCTCTGTTACCTTAAGATGCAATTGGCAATCTTAATTGAATATAAGTAAAACAATGTAGGTCTGATACCATGCATGCTGCAAATGTTTATTTGCTGGTAGTATCAAGTGTTGTCACATACAAGGCAGACATTTATTATGATAAGCAGATTTTAATGTAACATTTCCCATCGTGGCTTTGAAGAGGTAGAAATCAAAATGCTCTGACACAGTGGCCATGCGGTTTTGAGCTGCCAGATTTCTGTAGGAGCTAAAAAAAGTGCAACCGCATTTTTGCAACAAGGACGTATCCCTCTCCTTCACACACATTATTATATTTCACTGGGGAGGTTATTTTTCTTTAAAAAAATCTCAGGAGCCATAGCAAGGATTTGCAGACCCCTTTCTTCAGTCATATTGAGGGAATGTGGTGTGAGATACCCGTGGTGTTGAAGTGCTGGGAGGAAAGAGAAGAACCCGTGTTTAGGTGTGCACAAGTGACATCAGGAGTTGTTCTCCACCAGGAGAAGAACTTGCATACCTAAACACTTCCAGGTCTCCGAGACCTGTTTGGGACCACTGATGGTCTGCATGGTTCCTTAGTAAGAAGGATAAATCGTGTTTAGAATTAGCTTCGTTCACTGGCTGCAACCAAAGTCTACTACAGACCAAAAAAAAAAAAAAAGATGATAAACATTAAATAGTCCAAAAATTACACTGAATGCAATAGAAAAATGTGATTTAGGTTTAAACCACTTAGATTTTTGTTTCTGATACTTGTACCCAACAGTAAACATAACTTTATTTTAACATGGGAGGCCTTGCATAGAACAATCGAGGGAACCTTGTCTAAATTAGCCTTATTAACAGTTGCTAAAAATTATCAAAGGCAGCTCTGAGCTAATGAAAACTGGAATGGGAATAAAAAGAAAGTGGTGTTACATCTAAGAAGGTGTGATTGATGTAAGCAATTCTCATTCTCGCTTCAAGATGCTGTTGAAAATGGTTTAGTCTGGTGTCTGCTATCGCTTTCCAACACCTGCTCTTGGGGATCTCTTGCTGGAAGCAGCTGTTTCTGAGCAGGGACTGCAGCAAAGAGTCAGTGCTAAACGGCTTCACTGGGCACTTTGAAAATATCTGACACAATAGCGTTTTGAGATGAACTTTGGAGAACTTCCTATATATACAATATCTGTTTGGACATTTTCATTGCATTTCTGCAATCACTTCTGTGTAGGAATTGCAAGATGTTTGCGTGCACAATTACCTGACCGTACGGAGGTTCTCTGAAGGTGACAGCACGTTATTTCAGTATTTGTATTTTTTTCCCCATACAAAGGACCTGGTAGGGTGATTCGGAGCAACTTTTCTTTTCTGTAGACCTTTTCTTTAAGGTCTGCAGCCATCACCTCGTGCTGAGCAGGAGGCACTCATTTCCAGGCAATGGGTGAGGGTTAAAGCCAGTGGGTGGACGCAGAGATGTGAGATGGAAGCCCTGGGCTGCGCTGCTGGCCGTGCAGTGCCTGCCGACTGACCTGGGAACAAGTGACTAAACTTGCAATTCCCTTTCCACCTCTGTGATCGCTTACTGCCTTGCATGCTAATGGCATTCACCTAGAGCTGGAGTACTATGCAAGACTCAATATTTATCTTTGAATTAGCTAAAAGATGGGATTTCAAAGAGCAAAATAGAGTGGGTACTGATCCAACCTCGAGATCTACAGTGCAGCTCTGATTATTTTATTTTACTTTATTTTTTTTTTTACTTCTAAATAATTCAGTCTCTTCAGAGAATGACAGCAGCTTTCAAGTTAAGGTATTGATCCATTGGTGTTCTGCTGCTCTCCAGAAGGTGCAGAGGCTCTCACATCTGCATCTCCGCTGCCCAAGATGGCACATCTTCAGAAAGAAGCCATAGATCAGGATTAATGATCTACAGCTAACGACCAGGTGCTGCCTGTCACCGGTAACAAGGGGTCGGTTGCAGGGGGTGGGGATGACAACCCACCTTTTTGTGTTTCCCTTAGGCACTTTTTATGTCTTTTGGCTGGCAGGAGCTGAGCCTGAGCGCTGGCCCTTGGAGCTGCAAGCATCAAACCCTGGCTCCAGAGCGGGGCTGCATGCCAGTAACGGCCTGGCCGTGAGCACAATGCTGACCTGTGGCAAATGTCATCCTGTCCCTCCTGTGTTACCCCGATTTACCATCTAAAATTGCAGAATGACATGTCATTGATAAAAGCACTTCTTTCCTTAAGCGCTCTAAGAGACTAAATGAAAATGTGCGCTGTGCCCTTTGCAAGAAAGCCGGTGTACTACCTCGCTCCTTGGCATATTTTTTTCTCTTCAGAAAAACACTCTCTTATAAAAACCATTTTTTTTCCCCCCAGAGGTCTCCTGTGCATGGTGGATTTAAATGTGAGAGAGTAAGGGGACTCCAGCTCCTCCTTGCATCCTTCAGTCTCCCAGGTGGTCAGTACCTGCTGCAGCCTCCCCCTTGCAGCCCAGCAGCATGCATCACAAAGGCAGAAAGGCCATGCCTTTTAGTTGGGAAATGCTAGATTTTGTCTTGAAACTGCTAACACAAATGAGAAAACGGGCCATGTCCACCAGGGATATTACTCTGTATAGGCTGGCAGGTTGGGATTCTGGAGTGGGACTGTTACTTGTGTTTTACAATGCTCCCTGCTGTCCCAGCCGCTGCCTGCACTGCCTCCTAGCAATTCCACCAAGCGGCTTCATCACCTGAACACTTCTGATCTCCAACAGAAAGCATTTGGGACACCTCAGTGCAAGCACTTCTCCCTGCACGTGGTAGTCCCTGGCAGGATGCTCAGGCTGGGTGTTTGGGACCCGCACATTGATGCTGAGCACCTGCGAACCGGGGGCACTTGTTGGAACAGCAGCCCGAGCCCTTTGTACAGGGCTCCAGCCATGGAAGCTGCAGAGAAGTGCTTTGCTAAATCTCACTGTAATTTTGCAGTTTGTTAGCTCACTGCGATTGCTCAAGTAGCTGGTAGGACGTAGGCAGATACACGCCTTGCTAAGCCGGAGTGTAAGCTGACAAACTACCTCTGTGAAAGAGAATTATTTCACGTTTTCCCTGGGTGCTCTGACTCTGGCTTCTGGCAGGTACTGGCCCGGGACAACCCCCCAGAGATGTGCAGGTGTTGTGGGGCTGGGGCAGGCGGGAAGCGTGGCAGGGAGAGAAGTGAGATCCAGCCCCTTGCCACGGGACATAACTCAAAGTGTCCCAGCCCATGGACGAGCAACCCAAGCCTCGCTTATCTTCCAGTTTCTGAAGGGTCCCCAAAACAAAGGCAGCTTCTCCGGCTTTCTGCCCGCCCTGAGCTGGGCTCCCTGCGGCCTGGACGGCTCGGGCCGAGCTGTCGGGGGCTGCAGCTGCCTCTTACCTCCTCTGGAGCAGCCGTGGGCACGGGGCCTTGCTTCTCTCCCCCCGACGGATCCTCGGCTGGCGCTCAGCAGGGAAAGGGGCGATCTCCCCACGCCTGCTCGGTGCCGCAGTGCTTGCTGCCCGTGGCGTGACGGCCTCTGTCCTCCGAAACTTAATCTTCCTTGGCGTTGGTCTGGCTTGTCTCAGCTCCGTTTGCTTGCCGAGCTATCGGGACGCTCTGCTGTCGCGACATGTCGCTCACCCGCCCTCAGCACCCCTCGGGCGGGCCCCTGCCCCCTGCTCCACACGGGGGGGACCCGGGGCCGAGCCGGGTAGGGGGAGAGGCAGCGGGGGGGGCACAGGACGCCCACCGCCCCCGACCCCCGACCCCGGCCCGGGGCTCCCGGCGGCCGCTGGGGGGAGCCCGAGCTCCACGCCCGGCTCCGGGCGCTGCCCCCGCGGGGACCGGGACCGGGAGCGGGACGGGGCTGGGGGCTGCGGGGGGCTGCGGGGGGCTGCGGGGGGCTGCGGGGGGCTGCGGGGGGCTGCACACGATCGGGGCAATGCACGGCTCCTGCCCGGCCCGCCCCATGTGCGGCGGGGCTCTGCGGCAAGGGGAAGAGCCGGGAGACTTCACCCCGCACGCACCCCCGCCCCGCAACACCGGCACCCCCCCGCCGGGACCCCCGGGCAGTGCGGGGAAAACGGGGCCCGGGGGGGGCGAGCTGCGGGGCAGGGGGAGCCCCCGCCGAGCCCCCACCCGCCCCGGCTCCTGACAAAGGCGGCCCCGAGGCCGCTCCAGCACGACCCCGGTCCTGGCCCCAAAATCGGTCCCGGTCCCGTTTTGGGTCCCTGTGCCGGGCTGCGCAGGGCCGGGGGGGCTCCGGCAGCAGCAGCAGCAACGGCTCGGAGCCCCTCGGCAGCGGCAATTGGCAGCCGCCTCTCCCCTTTGTGCATCTTGCGGGATTTCTTCTGCATAGGCAATTGGCAAAGGTTAGGAACGCGTCTTCAGATCCCGGATAATCCCAGGTTAAATATTAAAAGTATAAGCAGCCTAGGCCGAGTATTTACCTATGTAACTCCATAGATTTCCCTCCAGACCTGGACTTCTAAGAATTTTACGGGACTTTTTTTTTTTTTCCCTTGCCTTTTTTTTTTTTTTCCGTATTTTTTTCCCACCCCTTCGTATTTATTTAACAAAACAGCGGGAAGGGGAGGGGGAGGCAGCAACAACAAAAGCAGTGTCTGTATGACCGAGCAGCAGCCGCTCTCCCCGGCTGTAACGTGAGAGGGAGGCGAGATTCCCTCCCCACCGCCGGCTTTGTACCCGTCTCGTTTTAAGTGCCTCGCACATCGACACAAAAGGCAAAACGGCGCGCACACACACACCAAAACCCGACACAAAACCTCTATTGGCCCAATAGTGCCGATGCTTGCCCCGATAACCGGGTGGCCTCCCTGCCCCGCCGGGGTCCGGCCGCTCCGGGACCGGCACCGGGCACGGCAACAAAAACCCCTCCGGAAAGGGTTTGGGAAAGGAGAAGTCTCAAACGGGATTAAGGCTTTAATTACAATTCCCTACCGAAGGAACGTGTTTGAGGAACTGATCTTATCAATTAATAGCGGCATTAATTTAAATTTTGTCAAAGAGGGCTCGCGTGAAATACACCTCCGATTCCCTTTTTGGGAAAAAAAAAAAAATAAAAAATAAAAAAAAAAAGGAAAGTAAAAAGGGGATGCTCCAAGCAGAACGTGTCCGAGCATTAGCAGAAGAAAATGCGAGGAGAAACGCGCTGCTTTGGCTAGAAATAATTATTCGCCATCGCCTGGGAAAAAAAAATAAAAAATAAAATAAAATAAAATGCATGTGCATATCTGCTGGGGAAACTATAAAAAATGGAAGCTCTTTTAATGGGGAAAATAGATGAAAGTTTCTGCCCGCCAACGCTATTATTTCATCATATTTTTGGCCCGCACGATATTAAAGAGAAAAATAAGGTAATTGGAACATGCATCAACAGTTTTCCATGAAATAAGAGTTAAAAGAAGTAATAGAACTAATCACTGTCTCCTCAAATCAAGTAGAAAACATTTCAATGCACTAATTAGAGTAATTAGAATAATAAGACTGCCTATATGTGGTAAGACAATGTGTACAAACAACTTTATTTAATGTATACTGGTAATCAGCGATGCGTGCGTGCTTGAATGCTTAGTGCAATAAAATTCACCCCCGTCCGCCCAAACAATCAAATACAAATTAGTTTAATGATTGTGCCTGCTTGAATGTCTTGGAAATCCACAGGCAGAGGGAAATAAATAGCACCATCCTTGTTTGTGCGTCTCCCCTACTGACCAAGGAGCTGATGCCTCCATGGACTTGGCAATGAATGACTGCAGACATGAATGAATCAAGGAGGGAAAAGGGAATTAATGAATGAGGCGGGCGGGCTGAAAACAGCCCCGAACTTTTAGACGAGAGCCTCTTACAGCTCCCGGGACGGCTCCGGGCGGCCGGGACGGGGTAAAGAGGGGGGGAAGCGGCTCCTCCGCCCGCATCTTCGTGCCCGGAGGAAGAGGAGGAGGAGGAAGAGAAACTCCGGGCGAGGAGCGGTGCGGCCCGGGGCCCTGTTCACGCTGCCCCGACCCGCTGGGAGATGCTCCCTGGGACGGGCGGCGGAGAGCGGGGCAGGGGGGCAGGATCCGGCCCCCGGCCGTGGGGCGCTGCGGGGGACCCGGGCCCGGCTACGAGCTGGGACTGTGTCGGGGAGGAGCGGGGCTGCCCCCGGACAGGGCCTTTTTTGGGGCTGGGGACAAGGCTGGGAGCGTGGGAAGCCGCGCACGGCCGGGCGGCCCGGTGCTTGTCCCGCACCCCGCTGGGAAGGCGCCTCGGGGAAGTTCTCGGGTTTATTTCAGCCGCTCCGCCGAAGCACGCTTGTTTTAGGCTTTAAGGCATTTACCCCAAAAGGTTCGTACCCTTGGCAGTGCAGCCGAGAGCCTCCGGCCGGGGCAGGCTTCCAGCCGCCCTCAGCGGAGCACCGCAGCCCCGACGGCAAAACCTCGCCGCAAGGCACCGGGGGAGCGCCCGCAGCTCCCCCAAAACCCAATTCCCTTTGTGGATTAAGGCCGGAGAGGCACCAACACGCCTGCACTCACCCTCCTGTCCCCTCCCGAAATACACGCTAAAATACACGCTAAACAAGCAGCCCCCGACGGCGGGGAGGGCACGGCAAAGCCCAGCTTTCCCACAACTTTCCCCCCTTCGCTCCCGCCGCCTTTTCCCACGCGTGGGGACCAAAAGCCTGGGTTAAAACCCCTCTCCCGACCTCCTCGCCCCCTGGGGGGCTTCCTCCTCTCCTTTCCTCTCTTCCCTCCCGCAGGAGGAGCAGCCCCGCGCAGCCAGCACCAGAACAAAGAGCCGCAGCAGCCCCACCGACGTGGCTCGGGAAGACCTCGGGGGGCTTCGTGCCCCACAGGGGGGTCGGAGGAGGGATGGGGACGGCGACAGGCTGGGGATGGGGGCTGCGGGAGCAGCCAGGCCCCATCCCAGACCGAGAGCCGGGGGGGGTCACACAGCCCCCGAGCATCCTCCAGCAAAACCCGAAGGCGAGGGAAAGGCGGCGGGGGGCGACCGGGGCCGCTTCTTTCCCCGTCGGGGCTCTGCAAAGTTTAACCTGGGGAGGCAGCAGCCCTTGTGGGAGGGGGTTGTTGGTTATGTACAGCCCCCCCCGTCCCTGCTCTGCTGTGCCGAGCCGGAGCCGCGATGCACGGCCCTGGGGACACGCAGCCGCCTCCCGCCTTCGGCCTCCGTCGGAGGGAGCGAGCCGAGGGCGCCGGGCTTTTGTTGTCGGCAGCGGAGCTGCAGCAAGAAGGGAGGGGAGGCTCTGCCAGGAGCGGCCGTGCCCGAGCCCAGCTCGCTGCCGCGCACCCCGACATCCACCTGCAGAAAGTGCGCCCTGCGGCCGCTCCGTTTATTTTTTTTTTCCCCTTTCTCTTAAAAAGGAAGGGAAAAAAAAATAATACAAAGAGAGGAGACAAAAGCATCTCCCGCACACACAGCCCGGCCGGCCTACCCTCCCGGGCAGCACACCCGAGCCAGCCGCTGCCCTCCGCTCCCCGGGGCAGGAGCATCCCTGCGGGCGCTGCCCCGAGCCCGCCCCGGCGCCCATCCCCGCGGCCTCGGGCCTGCCCCCGGCTCCTGGAAGGGGCTATCCCGCCGGGAGAGGCTCTTCCCGTCCCGGCCAGCCCCTGCTCGCAGCCAGCAGGGCCCTGCTGTCAAAGGCGCAAGGCTCCCTCCGGGCCCCCCGAAGTGTCCTGCAGAGGGCAGAGGCTGCTCGCGTTCCGCAGGCAATCCGGCGGGATATTGACCGAGGGCTTCAAATCCATAGCCAGCTTAAACATTTTACCCGTCAGCACGTCTGCGGTCGCAAAACACTTCTTCTTTCTGTCACTTCTCCTCGAAACTATTGATAAGATCATTTAGCTGAATCTGTTCGGGATGAGCGTGATATTGACTAGGAGTTAGGAAAGATGATTAAATCTAATAAGCCTCGAAACTATCGCGGAAACCGCCGGGGTGGGGGCAGCGGGACTCCGTCCTCCTGGCACCGAGCGAGCCCCGGAGGTCTCAGCACCCCGCCTGTCCCCGCTCAGGACCCCGCTCCGCTCCCCGGCGCGCCCGCCCCGACGCCGGCACCCCCGCGGCGCAACGCCCGGCTCCGGCCGCTCGCAGCCGGCCCTGCACGGCCCGGCCCGGCCCGGCCCGGCACGGCTCGGCAAGGCACTGCAAGGCTCGGCAAGGCTCGGCCCGGCAGCACAGTTATCCCTAGGTACAGCCACAGCACCGCCCGCCTGCCGCAGCCTGGGCCGCCGGCCCCGCTCCCCGGCTTTCGACAGTGCTCCCCCGTAGGGAAGCTCCGCCTTTCCCCTCTTTTCTTCCCTTCTTTTTAATTTTTTTTTTCTTTTTTTCCATTTTTTAGGAGCCCGATCTTAAATTGTCAAAGGGCAAGGAGCAGAGGAGAGCGGCTCTCTCCTGGGCCGAGCCTGCAGGCAGAGCATAGGGCTGCGGCCAAGCCGAGGAGCGGGTCTCGGTGCCAGCACCAGGGGCAGGGCCCCCCTGCGCGCCCCAAAAACCAAACGCTTGGAGCCCCGCTGCTGCGGTCATCCGCGGGGACACGCAGCGAGCACAGCCCCCGCTGCCCTCCGCCAAAGCCCGGCAAGTCAGGGACGTGGAACCTCTCGGTATAGGCATAAAATTTATTCCAAAATTCCATGAGATATAAAGGAACGGCGGCGCTTTACACAGAACTCAGCTCAGTGTATAAGTACTGGGGCGTTCTCCCTCCAAATTTTAAGAGCTTTGCAAATCTGTGCTATCTTTAAAAATAAAATAAAGATATTTCAATAATTAGAACAAACTATGAAGGTATTGTGCATTTCTGTTTTATGTAGATAATAAAATATTACTTTAACATAAATATATAAGGATCTCTGCGTTTTTATTTTTCCCCACAAGCACATCCAAATGTACCAAAACAAAGTATTTTTTTTAAAGAGACTGAACCAAAAAAAATTACATCCCATATAGATTTTGTTCACCTACTCATTTAAAGCTACAGAAAAACAGTTTCCAGAACCTGTTTGCTTTGAAAGAAATAAATATACATTGAGGCAGGCCACTTAAAAATGATATGAAAATATTTCCCTGGGTAGCATTTAAAAAAAAAAAAAAAAGAAAAAAAAAAGGAAAAGAAAAATAGACAAAGAAAACATTGAAACTATTTCTGCATTTCAAAGGACAAATATTAAACATATATACATAGTGGTAAGGTTTGCGTGGTAACTTTTTTTTTTTTTTTTTTTTTTTTTTTTTTTTTTTTAGTAAACCTATTTGGAGTTTGAGGCTTTTCTCAAACCTTCTCTAGACTCCGTTTTCTGACCTTACACACATATTAATAAGCGTCTGAAAGTTCATTTCCTCCCTTTACCACTGGATCTGCCCTGATCTGATTCACTTCACTAGGCGCTAGTCCTCAACACTTTAAATAACAAGCAGCTCAATACACCCAAAAAAAAAAAAAAAAAAGAAAGAAAAAAGAAAAGAGAAAAGCTCGGTGCCCGTATCTTTGTAACGATTGTTGGAAAACTAGGAAAAAGGCTACTGCATGTGCCTCTTAGAAATCATCATCTGTCTTGCCAAGAAGAAAAGAAAGAAAGAAAGAAAGAAAGAAAGAAAGAAAGAAAGAAAGAAAGAAAGAAAGAAAGAAAGAAAGAAAGAAAGAAAGAAAGAAAGAAAACCAAATGTCACAGGCGCTTTAAAAGACAATGAGAAACGTAGTCTAAAGCCTTAGCTACTGAATGCAATATTTATATGATTCTCTGCAAGAGAACGCTTCCGTGTTTTTTTCTCCATAATTGTCCAACACTCACCTAAGTAAACTTTTAGCTTATAAAAATGTTTTGCCTATATAGCACCCATTCGTGCTGACTAAATGATCCCTTTATGAATTTATAACTATCATAGTTTAAAGTTCCTCTAATGTATATGTATGGCTGTGCGTGTGCATAAGTACATAAACACAGAGGCACACGCGCACACATACATAGGCTGCTCCGAGTTCCCACTCCTATGCTTCTCTTCAGAGCTTTTTGTTTTGTTTGTTTTGTTTTGCTTTCCCCGTGGGTTTCCCTCTCTCTCTCTCCCTCTCTCTCTCTCTTTTTTTTTTTTTCTTTTTTCCTTTTTTTTCTTTCTGGAAAGTTAACCGTTTCCCATCAGGGTAATGCCACGAAATGCACTTTAAAACTGTTATCGGGGAGGGGGGCGGGTTGGGAGGGAGGGGGGGGAAGACGAATTGAAAATGGCATTTCTTTCCACTTCACTTCATTCCCCAGTGAAAGACACGAGGCTGCCCGAGTTAAACTGGTCTTTTCGTCCAATAAATTACTCCGCAACCCGACCGGAGGAGGTGGCGGTGGTGGAGGTGGAGGGGGGGGGGGTGGCTGGGGATGAACAGAAAAATAAAGAAGGGGCAGCGCAGCAAAAAGACGGGCGAGGGGCCGTGGGGACAGGGCCGTGTTCCCACGCGGGTGGGACCCAGACACGCTGCGTGGGCCCCCCCAGCACCGCACCCCCGTTGCGGGGGCAAGGCTGGGGGGGCTGGCGGCACCCTGCCACCGGGGGAGGCCTAAAGGACCCCCCCTTCCCTCTCCAGGGAGCGCCACTTTCTCCGGGAAAACTCTGGAAATGAACTGTGTGGTTTCACCTCCCGGAGCTCCTCCACAATGGGCCCTGCTCGCCCCTGCCGCAACAAGCTGGGAGGGCCGAGCAGCTCTTCCCCCCCCGCCTCGACCCCCGCAAACACTGCCTGAAAATGAAGTTTACTTTGTCGGCTCCCTTCTCCCTTCTCCCAAGTCGCCTCTGAGCGAGCGTCTGGGAGAGCCAAGCCCCTGGAGAGAGGGAGCTGGCGGTGCGCAGATATATATATATATAATATGCATCTTATATATATATTATATATTGCACATATATGTGTCTGCATGTACGTACAGGCAGGCGTGCGTACGTAGGCACACATACAGATATATGCGCTCTTCCTGCTGCAGCAAAAGGAGAAAATAAGCATTACACATATTTAAGAAGACTGGTTTATAACAAAAGTTCACATTATACACATAAAGCAAAGGCTAGAACACAGTAACACATCGTGGACCGGTCACTGGTCGACTAACGCTCACCGTGGAAAATGCAAGTCATTTTCAAAACTAAGGTGGGAAAGGAAGAAAACAAAATGAATCTGTTTATGTAAACTTCGATTTCCTTGCAGTGCAAATCGGTACGGTTAAATACTGCCTACATCAAAAGGGATAGCTTCGCTTTTCTCTTCCTTTTCACATACTCATTCCTACAGGGGATCCACAGAAAATAAACACAGCAGCATGTGCCAACCCCGAGCGACGGTCCGCGATGCCACCTGCCTTTTGTGTCGGGGGGGGGGGGGGGCTCCGGGGGACCCGCGAGGTTGCTGCGCACCCCCCCTCCCCGTGTCCCCCCCCCCCACCCCCGTCCTCGCCACCCCCAGGGCCACCCCCAGGGCCAGGGCAGGG
Source organism: Anas platyrhynchos (assembly GCF_047663525.1). NCBI lineage: Eukaryota > Metazoa > Chordata > Aves > Anseriformes > Anatidae > Anas > Anas platyrhynchos. Next base: position 78,299,273 of record NC_092589.1, read on the forward strand.
CGCAAATTTTGGGCCGGCGTGGAGCGGAGCCCCCTGCTCGCCCCTGCCCTGCCGGCCTGGGCGCGATACTCACTGCGCTGCAGCGCACGGGAAGGTCAAAACACCGCCCCGCACCTGCTGCCGTCTAAGGGACAGTCCGGTGCAGGTGCTTTGTCTGCTTTGATTCTCTCTCTCTCTCTCTCTCTTTCTCTCTTTCTCTCTCGCTTATTTTTTTTTGTTTTGTTTCGTTTTGTTATTTTTTTTTTCTTATTTTTTTTTGCGCGTTTTTTTTTTTTTTTTTGAAAGACGGGAGCAAATTAAAAAAAAAATAATAATAAGATAAGGAGGACGATCAAAAGTTGGGGGGGAGGATGGAGAGGAGGAGGAGAGGAAGAGGAGGAGGAGGAGAGGAGGAGGAGGACGAGGAGGAGGAGAGGAGGAGGAGGAGGAGCAGGAGGGGCCGGGCGCCCCCGCCGCGAGTTCACTGCACGGGGGTCTGCACCCCGTGGTGCGGCGGCGTGTCCCTGCTGGCCCCGTACACGTCCTCGGCGCCCGGCAGCGTCCCTCCCGGGGGCGTCATGCGCTTCTCTTTCTGTCTCCTGTTACAAAACCACACTCTCACCACCTCCTTCTCCAGCTGTAGGCTGTCCGCCAGCGAGGTGATCTCCTGGGCCGAGGGCTTGGGGCACTTGAGGAAGTGGCTCTCCAGCGCGCCCTTGACGCTCACCTCGATGGAGGTGCGCTTTTTCCGCTTGCGGCCCTGCGCCGCGATCTTGTCTATGCTGGTGGGGCTGCCCGAGGAGGAGTCCGCCTCCTCCAACCACTTGTTCAACAAAGGCTTCAGCTTGCACATGTTCTTGAAGCTCAGCTGCAGGGCCTCGAAGCGGCAGATGGTGGTCTGCGAGAAGACGTTGCCGTACAGCGTGCCCAGCGCCAGCCCCACGTCCGCTTGGGTAAATCCCAGCTTTATCCGCCGCTGCTTGAACTGCTTGGCGAACTGCTCCAGGTCGTCCGACGTCGGCGTGTCCTCGTCCGAGTGCGCCTCGTGGTGCGGCGCCCCGGGGGGCGCGGCGGGCGGCGGCGGCGGCCCGGCGGCGCCCGGGTGCGGGCCGTGGGGCGGCGGCGGCGGCGGCGGGGGCGGCCCCCCGTGCTCGGCGCCGTGGTGCGGCGGCCCGGGGGGCCCGGGGGGCGGCCCGGGGGGCTCGTCGTGCGCGTCGCGGAGCCCGTGGTGGTGCAGGGCGGGCTGCGCGGCGCCCAGCATGCCGTTGACGGTGAAGCCGGGCGGCTGCGAGTACAGCAGCCCCGCCGCCTGCCCGCCGTTGGCCGCGGCCATGCCGGGCGGCAGGTGCGCCGCGCCGCCCGCCCGCCACGCCGCCGCCGCCGCCGCCGCCGCCGCCGCCGCCGCGGCCGCCGCGTGGTGCCCGGCGCCGCCGCCGCCGCCGCCGCCGTGGTGCACCAGGTGCGGCGCCCGGCCCGGCGGCGGGTGCTGCGGCGGCGGCGGCGGCGGCTGCAGCTCGTCGCCGCGCCCGCCCGGCTGCACCACGGCCGGCTTGATGTCGGGCTGGCCCAGCGCGCCCGCCGCCCACGGCGCCTCGCCGCCGCCGCCGCCGCCTCCCCCGCCGCCTCCGCCGGGGCCGCCGCCGCCGCCGCCCCCGCCGCCGGGCCCGCCGGGGCCGCCGTGGGACAGCGCGGCGATCCACTGGTGAGCGTGGCTCAGCGGGTGCCCGTTGCTCTGCAGCGCGTAGTCCGCCTGCACCAGCGCGCCCGCGTCGCGGTAGCCGCCGCCGGGCTGCATGCCGCCGGGCGGCTCGGCGTGCACCATGGGCGAGCCGGAGGCGAGCAGGCTGTAGTGGTTGGAGGCTGCGGTCGCCATGACTCGCCGCGCCGCACTGAGCGCGCCGGGGACAGGCGCCGCGCATTTGACAGCTACTTTTGCGCCTCGGGCGCCGCGCGGCGCCCGCGCCCCCCCGGCCCGCGCGGCGGCGGGGCCCACTGCGAAGGCACGCGCGGCCGCCCCGCCCCGCCGCCGCCGCCCATTGGCCGCGCGCCGCCTGACGGACGCGGGCGCCCCTGGCAACCGCCGCCGCCGCGCGGCCCCATTGGCCCCGCCGCGCCGCCGGGGCCCGCCCCCGCCACGCCCCCCGCCCGCCCCCCGCCCGCCCGGCGCTGAGGGGGAACGGGGGCGGCGGCGGGGCCGGGCCCGGAGCGAGAGGCGGGCGGGCGGGCAGGGGGGGGGGGGGGGCGAGGGGTGAGGAGCTCCGCGCCCCCGCCCCGCCCCGCCCCGCCCCGGGCCCGCCCGGTAACGGCTCCTGTTGCGCGGGCAGCGCCTGGCGAGGCGGAGCGGGGGCAGCGGGTCCCGGCCCCGCTCCCCGTCCCCATCCCGGTGCCGGCGGTGTGAGGGAGGCAGCCGTGAGCCGCCCCCCTCCATCCCCGCTCCATCCCCGGGGCTTTATCCCCGTGCGGCGTCTCGGTGCGCTGCGGCCCCCGGGCACGCTCCGGGCTGCCCGCCCTGCCTGGTGCCTCCGCCACCGCCACGAGCACCTCGCGGGGGTCCCCGGACACCCCCCGGGGTCGGGAGAGGGGAAAAGGGGTGAGGGGGAAGCGGCCGAGCCCCCCCGGAGCCGGGCTCCCGGCGCTGGCCGCGGGGGGCGGCTCGGCAGCTCCGCGCTCCTCGCCGGGGCGCGTTTAATGCACCTTTTGTGAGCCGGGGGCGGTTTGATCTCTGCCTCCCTTTTAACCTTGCCCTGTGAAGCAGGCGAGCCCGCACTCCCCGTGTGGCTCTCGCCAGCCCGCTGCTCCTCCGAGGAAGGCTGCCTCGGCGGCCAGACCCGAGGCATGAATGAAACTTCAACTTTAAGGGCCTGCGGAGAGACAAAACTGAGGCCGGGGCTTCACAAGTGATTGCTTTTTTTTTTTTTTTTTTTTGTTTCTTAAAAAAAAAAAAAAAAATCCAATCTACACAAAGAGGCAGCTGGCTGCTTTAATGAAAACTGCTTAAAGCTGCAAGAACCGCAGCCTCAGGGATGTATTTATAAGATGACTCAAAAGCTACACTTTCAAGTTGCTTCTCCTCGGGGTAGATATAACAAACACATTTAACTAAGAAATCTAAACAAAAAGGACAGAAATTGATAACTTTGATTGCACGAGCTCACATTACCCATTGAAATTAAAATCCGCCGTCCAAATAGATTTCCCCACCTATCTCGAGACGGAGGAAAATCTCCCCGCACGTACAATGTATATATATATATATATACACACATGTATCTGCACGCTCACATACGGAATATCAGCTGTATTTTTTGCCCCGCTAGAATACCGGTTATCCCAGAAGATAGAAAGGTGTGGAATTAAAAAAAAAAAAAAAAGAAAAAAGAAAAGAAAAAAAAAAGTTCCCGCAAAGTTTGCACGAAGGCTCATTTCCAGCATTCCCCGCAACTCTATTCTTCCGGCCACTTCATTCACCCGAGACTCTTCTATTTTATCTGCATTGCTGTTTAAACTGGTAGGGTATAATGCTCTAAGTTCGGCATTTGAAATTAAATTATTTGAATTCACGGATATTAATCTTTTCCCTTCATCCTCCAGTTCTGAATCTTGTCATTAAAAATGATCCACCCTTTGTAGTCCGCAAGTGAATATTTTATAGACAGGCACCGCTATGAAGACTTCTAACACAACGTCAACCAGTCAGACTTGGCTGGTGCAGGGATTACTTTGAGTAATTTATCAAAGGAAGGCTGCGAAATTTTGAGTGGAGAATATGAGGCCTTGGGGGGAAAAAGAAGCAGAAGAAGCAGGAGGGGAGGGAAAAGAAAAAAAAAAAAAGACAAATTCCATCAGTCTACGAGATAAATTCTGGCTGGAGTTAATGCGGCTTGTTTATTGAATCCTCGGAGCCAGACCCGGGCGCGATTGGAGTTTGCCTTTTACTTTCCCAGCGCCCGGCCGCTAAAGGAGCGCCCCACGACGGGGCTTTTGGGGCTGGCCCAGGAGCAGGTGGAGAGGAGCGAGGGGAGGCGGCCGAGCCCCTCCGGCAGGCAAAGGGGATTGCAGCGGGCACTTCCCAAAGCCCGCACCGGGGAGCTGTGCGGGACAACGTGTAGAAAATAGAAATAAAAGCGAGAGCAAGCTCCCCGTCCCTGGGCGATGCAGCTAATGGTTGTTTTCTTCTTTCCTGCAGCGATCGCGGCCGGTGGAGGCGAGCAGCGCCCCGGGAAGGGCTCAGCCGAAGCGCCCGGGGGCACGGCCCTCTGGCCCCCTCCGGCCCTCTCCAGTTTTTGGGGTCGAGCTGGGCTGGCGGCAGGAAGAAGGTGGCTCCTCTCCCTCCCCAAACACCCCCAGGGCTCTCCAGCGCCTTGCTCGCCTCCAGGCCGAGGGGATGCCCAGCCTGGGGGTGCCACCGGGCTTTCCCTCACCACCCAGCACGGGACATGGCTGGGGACACCCTGGGGGGACCGGGGACCGCAGCAGCCCCCCAGAGCATCCTCAGCCCGGTGCAATGGGGGCAGCCCCCCCAAAGCACCCGCAGCCCGGCTGGGGACCCCACTCCTGCCTTCCCCGGGCCCGGCCCGGTGCCGGTGGGGCTGCTCTTGGAGCCTGCCCCGGGGGAGATGCAGGAGGGGCCGGGGGGGGGTCTGGAAAGTTTCTTTGGCTCGGGGAGGAAGAAGAGGAGCGAGGCGAGCAGGAAGGCCGGGCCATTGTCCACAGAGGGTGCATTTTTGCCAGCCTGGCGTTGGTTGCTATAGTGAGGAGAGAGAGAGAGCGGGGAGGGGGGGAGGAAAAAAAAAATCAAAAAAAAAAAAAAAAAGGAAGAAAAAAAAAAAAAAGCCCAACCAACCCGAAACCGAACAGAGGAGCACAGTTCGCCTCCCTCCGCGCTCCAGCCGGGGCCGCGCCGCCCGCTCCCAACCAAAATAAGAGCGGGGCCGGGGCTGCCCCGGCGGGTCCCGCTCCTGCCCGCCCCGCGGCCGTCCCGCAGCCGTCCCGCAGCGCTGCGGGGCGCCCCGGCTCCCGCAGCCCGGCCCTGCTGCACGCCCCGCAGAGCATCCGTGGCACCGCTCCTGACCACCAGCTGCTGGGGGGCCTTTGTGCTTTGTTTTTTTTTTTTTCAGTCTTTTTTTTTTTTTTTATCTTTTTTTTTTTCTTTTTTTTTGGTGCCTAAATAATCTGCAGAAGGGGGGCCGGCTTGTCCCGATGCAAATGAACGGCTCTTAAATTCGGAGAGAGACTCTTATTTTGCAGCAGTGTTTTTTTTTTTTTTTTTTTTTTTTTTTTTTGCCTCGCTATTGAACTTTGAAAACAGTGCGGCGGGGGGAAGGCGATAATGAAGGCTCTCGGAGGCTTAAGATTTAGTTAAGTGAGTGACTCAAGATGGCAAGAAGAAAGTTAGTTACTTAGTTAATTGGGAATTATTCACCTTCCGAGATCGGCGCCGCAGTTTGTTCAACTGACAGCGCGCACTTGGGGCGGGGGGAAGGAGGCAGGCAGGGCGGGGAGGAGGGGAGGACGCAGATTTCACTTGTTTTTTTTTCCTTTTTTTTTTTTTTTTTTTTTTTTTTTTTTCAGGACAAGTTAAATTGCAGCTGAAGGAGAGAGGTCAGTATCTTTTCAAATCAATCTCTCTGTCTGTCTGCCTCTGTCCCCATCTATTCCCTGCAAAAGGAAAAGCTCCAACTTTGTTCCTCCATCTGTTCTGTATCGTCTGCAATCGGCAGTTCTTTAGATTGCATGCACTTTTGCTCCCGATGGAGTGAAACTTTAAAGGTGTACAGTCACTTATCTGAAATAGGGAAAAATAAAAGTCGTCCTTTCCAATCACATAGCACAACTGTTCTCTTCCCGTTCAATTGTTAAGTTTCTTTTTTCTTTTTTTTTTTTTTCTTTTCCTTTTTCTTTCGGTCTCATTTTCGAATTGCGGTTGACAAGTTTTATTTAAAAAAAAAAAAAAAACACTTTACAAGCCACCACTTAATGCATTATTCACATTTTTAAAAATGCTTGAAAGAAATCACGTTAATGAAGAGAACATTTGTAGTAATTTGGTGATAATTATCAGAATCACCAAATATTCGCAAAGGCTTTAACATTACGTGTTGGAAGAAAAGCAAAACACATTATTTTAATAGTCTGATATGCAAACTATGGACCATTCAATTACATGGCTTAATAATGCATACATGATGTGATCTTGTTATTGGGATAGGAAGGGCTGCAGTAATTCACTCCAAAGACCAAGTGTGCTCTTACATCCAGTAAAATCCATTGCCATGGATCAGGGGGCCCTGCCAAACTACATTTAAGAGAATAAAAATTAATGACTGAGAATTTGAGCGTTAAATTAACATTAATTATATGACCTGCCTGCTGGAAAGATTAAATTTCTTACGCCCTAATTAGATAACGTCTCCTCATACATCAAACAATTTCCACTTCCAGATTTCGGTATTAAAATGCAGAACGGGGCGGCCGGGGCCGTTTGGGCTCCAGAGCCCGGGGCTCCCCGGGGCTGGGGGCGACCCTGCCTCGGGCTCGGGGGGTGGGCTCGGGGGGGGGGGGGGTCAGGGGAATTTGGGGGGGCGCCGAGGGGATGCTCGGACCCGGGTTGAGGCTCCCACGCCGGAGCTGCCGCGGGTGGACGGGGCGAGCATCCCTCGGCGCGGGCGAGGCGGATCCGCGTTTCTGTGCCTCTGTCGCGAAGGGCAGCCTCAGCGGCTCCCCGGGGAGGGGAGGAAATCCCTGGGACACCCTCCTCGTCCCCGTCCCCTGCTCCTGATCGCCCTGGGCTCGGCCGTCACCGTCGCTTCTGGGCGGCCGGAGCGCAGCCGGCGTCCGTCGGGGCCCCCCGACGGCGGCCGGGGCCGGACACGGGTGGGAGCGGCGGGGACACGCGGCTCGGTTTCAGGGCTTCGGGTTTCAGGGCTTTAACCTGGCGTGGCTGCCGCTTCCGCAGGGAGAGAAATAGAGAAATAAATAAATAAACGGGAGGGAGAGCAAGAGAGAGAAGAGAGGGGGGGGGAGCTGCGGGGGGTGCGTGGGAGAGGGCGGCGGCAGCAGGGCGTTGTACCGGGGCCGGGGGCGTTTTACCGGGGGCTTCAGGAAAGCTTCTGTGACCGACAGAGGAGAGCCCTTGTTGGGGGGCTGCCGGGGGAGGCAGGGGATGGGCAGAGCCAAGGGTGGGCTGTTGGAGCCCATGGGTTTCCCCGTGCCCACCCGTGTGACAGGTGGAGGCAGGGGGCACCTCAGCCCCCTCCCCAGCTCGAAGAGAATGGGGAGGAAGGGGAGCCGTGGCATTGTAAAATGTTACCTCGTTCTCCTTCGTGTTGTGGGACTAGGTAGTTGCTTTTTCAACTCAACTGAAACTCGGCTGGTGTTGGCGCTGCGTTGCTGCTCCTCCACGAGCTTCAGCATTTGTCTAAAATGCCCCTGTCTTGTCTGTTAGCATCCCTCGCTCACTCTCTGGACTGTTTTGATACCAAATACCAAATAACACCCAATGCTAAGTTAAGTTGCAGCTTCCAGAAAGCACATAGGTGAGGAGGAAGTGATGGAGGAGGTAAGGGGACACGGCCTTGCTCCCGTGTTGTTCCCAGAGCTGCAGAAGCACCTCTCTCTCCTTCAGGCATGAAGCTCTAGGCCGTGCACCCAACCCCTCCTCCTTCACCAGGCCGGGGCTAAAAACGAGCACTATTCTTGGGAGAGTGAGTCTTTCTGGTAAACAGCAGATACACTTTATGCTAAATATGATGGCAAATAAAGTCTGGCTGACAGCGGGCAAGAGCGCCGAGGGCAGCAGGAGTTAGCAGCACTCAAGAAGTCTGTGGGCTTGAGCAGCATCTCCAGCATCGCATCCACACTCCAGAAACAACCACCTCCTCCCGGAAAGCAGCTTCAAAACACGTGTAAAGGAAGCAGAGCCAGAAAAAGTACAAAAGTGTGCTGTGGCAAGCAGAAAAAAACCCTCAGCCTTTGGAGCCTCCCCCCCTGCTTGCCACTCCTTCCAGGTCGGCAGTAGCTGCTCCTGTAGCAGGTCACTTTCATCCCTGGTCAAACCTTCTGCCATCTCCTCCCACTGGCTTCAGTGGCCAAACTGAAGGGGCTGGAAAATGTATAGATGAGGGCAGAGTGATGCTGTGAAGCTGTGGTCCTCAGCTGAAGCACACCTGCACTTGTCTCGTTCCCCTGGTCATTGCACTGTGAGTGTCATAGCCTACTTGTTACAATAACTTAACAATCAGTCTAATAATTTTATATTCACAGGTGGCTACAGGTGACATAACTGCTTTTTCCCTGAAATTGCACACGTGGATGTGGCGGGATGCCCTCTTCTCCTCACTCCTGTGATATATAGCTCGGAGTTTAAGGGTAACTTTAAATATTTGCAGGCCTGCACACTTTCTCCCATTCTTCTTAACCCAATGGTTTTAAATAAGCTAAATCACTCTCGTGTTTGGAGAGCAGGACGGGCAGAGGCTTTGGCTCTAGTGCTGCTACAGACGAAGTGATAGTTGCACTTGTGCAGCTGCACTTGGCTGTCTGGGGGTGCTGACTCTGGAATAGCAGGGATTTCTCTGCCTCTCCCACACACAGCCTGTGAAAGGCAATCAGTCTTCATAGGGAACAGCTCAAATAATTCATGTACCATAATAATTGTATATTCCTGCTAAAGTGACACTGAACAGTCAATTCTTCAAGAAAAAAGATGTGCCCATCACCCTAGATAATTGCTAGTGATACATATCTAAAAAAAATATCCCTAAACACCACGATGTACGGGCAAATTAGCGATGATTCCTGAACCTAAAGCTCCCTGAGAGGAATGGGGGGCTCTTTGTGTGTGAGCTGGGTCAAGGGAACAAGCTTGGACCCCTCTCCTTTGCCTGCTAGCCCCTTCACATGGTGAGGGCTTGGTTGTGCAGAACTCCCAGTCGTCTGCTGTGCAAACATATGGCCGGTGTTTCCTCAGCAGGGAGCCCCCAGCTGAGATTGCACCTGTGGTATAGTGATTTGCAAGCACAGCTAAGCAGAGGTAACCCACCTACGTGCACCGCGCGAGGCGAGTTTGCCCACTTCCATTCACCGCTGCGCCGCTGGACTGACTGCGCCTCGGCATAAATTGGTTCAAGGTGCCTTGCTTCAGCAGCCGTGCAGGGGACTGGCTTCTTAGTTATTCTGTAACTCAAAGGTGTGCAAAATAGCTGCCTAACTGGGAATAAAATTATCATAAGCGCAATTATGCCTGTGCTGAAAGGACAAGGTCATAAGAGAGAATCCAAAATGTCAACAGGACCAGTTCATGATGGATTGTCCCAGACAAAGCTGTCCAATGCTATACATCACAAAAAGTTAAAAGACGATGTAATTTATATGTTAGACTCATTGTCAATTCACACCAGAACCCGAGGAGCGGCAGACTCATTCGTAGTCCTTTTGGCCATATGGCACATTTGGGGATGTGTGGTGAGGGTGGTTGGCAAAGCACCATTTTTACCTTCGGCGTGTCAGCTCTTCTGAGCTGACAGTAGCTTTTGCATTTGGTACAGACAGTCCCAGGGCACCCTGTGTTGGTCTACTTTCCCTGCCCTGGCTCCACAGCAACTCGCTATAGGATGGGAAGGTCTTCATGCAGCCAAGAGGGTCCTTGAGCCAGCTGTTTGCTCCAGAGTCCTGGCAGTGCTGGTTTTCACCCTGTGGACTGGTGCATTGCAGTTAAGCTGGGCTGCTCAGAGGTAACTCAGGGCTTTATTGGGTTCTGCCAGCCCCCAGATGTTTCCTCCATGGCATCTTGTCCTCTTCCCCTGTTATTTTATTTCTTCCTTTTTCTTACAGTCATCTCTTACACTAAACTTACATATTTATCCAATTAATTTATTAAAAAAAAACAAAACAAAATAAAACTGGTCAACAACCACTCTTGATATATTATGTTGTAAGAGGTCCATATCCATTGGTGCTGAAAAATAAATAAATGTTTAAATCCACTTGTTTTGGTTTTTAAGGCCAGGAAATGAAGACATCACTCTTCCTTGCCTCCTATCTGGATGTATCCTGTTCATTTTAGGTGGGAATGGTGGAGCTGCCTCTTATACACACTGATACTCCCAGTTAAAAAATCTTGGTTATAATGTTGTTATATTGTAGACCAAGATTTCCTGCTGCCAACCAGAATTCCAGCAATGAGAACAAAGGGCATGGCATCAGAGATCTTTGATTCAAAGAAAAGCTGTTACACCAATTTGATAGGACTGGGAAATAGTGGGAAAGTAGATGTGGGCAGAGTTTTGATCTATGGTAGAGCAGAGTGGTGGAGTCCATGGAGTAGAAAATGGAGTGAGAGGTACTGCTTTCAGACTGAGAAGATATCATGGTGACAGTGCGTGGCTGAGTGCAGCAGCAGGACTAGCTCACCAGGCATAGCTGGGGTCTTCAGCAGGACACCGTATGTCCTGTAGACACAGCGAGGGTGTAAATTGAGTCAATTTGGAAATTATATGCCTTTGGATTGTAAGCACATTGCCAACACAATGAATATGAATGGCTGTTCCACTTCTAGAAAGGTAGCTCTCCTGGACCTTGCATTGGGACATTCTTATTGTCTTTCGCCAGACTACAAAACAAAAAAAAAACCAACAAAAAACGTAGCTAGTGCTCTTTGATTTTAATCAAAGGTCTTCCCTTCCCTTCCCTTCCCTTCCCTTCCCTTCCCTTCCCTTCCCTTCCCTTCCCTTCCCTTCCCTTCCCTTCCCTTCCCTTCCCTTCCCTTCCCTTCCCTTCCCTTCCCTTCCCTTCCCTTCCCTTCCCTTCCCTTCCCTTCCCTTCCCTTCCCTTCCCTTCCCTTCCCTTCCCTTCCCTTCCCTTCCCTTCCCTTCCCTTCCCTTCCCTTCCCTTCCCTTCCCTTCCCTTCCCTTCCCTTCCCTTCCCTTCCCTTCCCTCAATTAACGTGACGCCCTAGTTAAAAAGCCAGTCATTGCCTGTGAAAAACAACAAGCTTTGCGGATCTAAATTTTGAATGCAGTCCCTCCAGAGACAATTCAGCACTAACCACACGTACGCAGAAATGCGAGGCAGTTGGTTTTCCTTCGTATCTATTTCTGTTTGCATAGAAGATCAGAGCTCCTGTTTGTGTTTTCGTTGTGTTTCTGCATTTGCGTCAGGGGCTCTCCCATGCTCTGCTCTTTGCAAGGCTGGAAGCAGAAGCGAGCACGGTTACTTTGGAGTCCCAGCACCAGAAATAAGTTGCAGCTTTCTACCTGTTCATCTTTGGTGAGGCAGGAAGAAAGTACCTACCTCCACTGCCATTAACTTATTTCAATGGGATCCTGCAAAATGTCTAATGAACGACAACGTTCACACGACTGGGATAGTTAAAGTGGGTTTTGATGAGAAGTAAATGAAGGAATATGTATGCATATACATAGGAATACGTCTCTCCCACACCTGAGATATTTTTTCTCTGCTAGTTATGGGTGAGATGTCTTTTCTGCTTGACATTGCTGTCACTTCAGAACATTTTTGGGCAATGGGTCTGTGAGGCAAACAGATCAAAAAAAAAAAAAAAAGAAAGAAAAAAAGCGCCTTTTACAGCTAAATTAAGTGTTGGCATCTCTCACAGGACTTTATCACAATTTTTTTTTCTCCTAAAATCTCCTACTCCTGGATTTATGTAATTAAATGACAATCTCAGCTCTTGTGAGAAATAAAAAATATGGTTTCTATACATCATGATTCTAGAGGGATGCTTTAAAAAGTGATTTGAAGGTACCCTAAATGTGCAGCAACCAACAGAGAAATAAAATGAAAACCACATTTATTATTAGGAAAAATCTTGAAACTTTTAACCATGCTTGTCATTTTTAAAGTTGACTTATGATTTAGATTAGACATTAAGAACAGCTTTCTAACTTTTCAGCTAGAAAGCACAAGAATAGATTGCCTGGAGTGGCAGTGGGAGGATTTTGAAAATAGATTGGACAAGTGCCTGCCAGGCATGCTCTAGCTGCAGCCCACCCAGCCCGGAGCAGTGGGGTGCACGGGTGACCCCTCGTCCTTCCCAATTTCTCTCCCAATTTGCAGGGTGCTGCATGGGGCCAGGTTGAGCCCTGGTGCTGTGGTCAGTGCAGGTGGGTGAGCACGGTGCTGTCCTGCATGGGCAGGGGGCTGTCACACCTGGGTTTTGCTCCCCACTCAGCACCACCTTGCTGCTTGACTTCCCTGGGCATATTTTTGGCTATAAGCAGCTCCTCTGGGCAGCCAGAAGCGAGGTAGGGAGTCACCTTCTCTGCAAATGTTATCCATGAATAAACACCTTCCTAGGATTACTTAACCCGAGTCCGCAGCGTGTCTGTTTCCCTGCTGACACACCATTAGCATCTGAAGCATCTATATTTCCTGAATCGCAACAGAGATAACTTATCATTCCAGCTGCTTATCTCAGACCTGCCCTGTGGATCCAGTGGAAAGATTTCCCCTTTAGCACGTAACAACAGGTGCCCGACACTTGCTTTGAAACCTTCCCCCTCTTTTAAAAAAGAAGATTTGGCATTCTTGCCCTGGATGCTTTGCATCTCTCTTTCCATCTCCCTGCCCATATAGCTGGGCTTATTATTATCGGCCCACCAGCCCGTATCTCCCTGGCAGTGCTATCAGTTCCACGTGACGTTTGCCCTGGGAACTTTTGGATCTGTTAGGAGGATGTCTGCATTGCAGTTGCCAAAGTTGGTGTGAAATTAAGAAATCGGTCTGGAAGCTAAGTGTTAAGGAAACTCCTTGGGAAGCTGCTGGAATGTAGAGGTAAAGGAACAAGCCCGTCTAATTGCCTTTTGTGCCTCTTTTTTCTCTCAGCAGCTCCTCTGGATATCAAGTCAGCACATATTATCTTGCGCAGAGGTTCGCGTTCTGCAGAGAGAGTCAGCAGGCAAAAGTGCCTGTAACAATTAGTGTGACAGCCCCTGCGAGCAGGAGAGTGGGAACAGAGATGGGAGCGCACAGGAGACGTCTGTCTGCAGCCCCTCTTCCACCGAGGGCAATTCAGGCACTGGCTTGGCTGAAGAGCATCCAGGCTCAGCCAGATTCAGCATTATTTCATGGGCAGGTGCTGGGAAAACGCTCTTCTGTTCCTCCTTGCTCCCTCCTGCCCTGGGTAGTTTTGCTGTGGATGAAGGCATGGGGAGGGGAATTGTCTGCAGCTCCCGTCTTCTGAGCTGCAATAACACCAGGTGTCCCACGGCCACAGCTGCCACCACCATGATCCTTACCGCAGCTTTAGGTATGAAAATAGACAAGCTTCAATGCAGGAGGTAGATCAGGGTAATAAGCAGAGCTTTATTCTTGCTATCCCGAGTACTGGTATTCCTAAATCACGTGCTTCTTCTTGCCATGAAATCTTATCAGAAGCAGTGGAAAGGTGCACATAACTAACCACCGAGACTAGATTCATTGGCTGGAACTTTATTATAAGAGATACCAGAAGCATGAAAGACACGCTGGCGCTATCACCTATAGATAAATTCCTTGATGTTTTTCATCATAGGATCCTGCTTCCTCCTGCTTATATAGTTTTGCCATCTGTCTTGATTTGACTGTTTCAGTGCTCGATGTTTTCATCCAGATCAAGATCCAGGAGACAAGCAAAAATATATAAGCAGCCCATCTTTCATTTCAAAGGAAAAGCTTCTAAAGTTTGCAAAGTTTGCAAGGAAAGATGCAATGAGAAATGTAAACCACCTCAAAAAGCAAAAGCAGGGACCAGCTTTTACTGTTATTTGAAAAATCATGGTTTTACAGCTAATCTATGAGGCTTTTTGTGCATGGACTGATTTGTAGTTTCTTAATGATTGGGACTGGCAGTATTGTTTAAAGCTGTGCCAGACTTTCAACAATGAAACAGTGTTTTTTTTTTTTGTTGTTTTTTTTTTGTTTTGTTTTTGTTTTTGTTTTGTTTTTTTTGTTTTTTTTTTTTTTTTTCCTCTGCTAGTGTCTGTCTCAAAGCAAACTATCATGGAAGGACTCAGTTTGGTGGTTCAGTCCTTTCAGTGAATGAAATTAAGGGAAAATGATATATTTGCATGTCCTAAAAACTGTGGTTATTTCTTAGGGAAGATCTAGCACTGCATTCTCTGGTAAACTCAGAACTCTTCTGGAAACTCAGAATTTTGCAGGGCAGGGAGGTTCCCTAAACAAAATTGTAATATTTTTGAAAATGTTAGTTTACAGTTGCTTGTTTAGTCTTTTTGGATACAGTCCTCACAGACTCGACATGCAATTAATGTGCTTCATCCTCTCCCTTCAGCAGGTCAAGACTAGATCATGGATGGAGAAAGAGATCTCAAGCCAGTGGGCTGGGGGAGGTTTTCCCCGAAATGACTGTTTGTGCTTACTTTATATTTCTGTGTTTCTAAGAAGGGAACTGTCCATAAGGATCACTCTCTTGTGGTCTTACATGTTTCATTCTATGGGATATTTTCTCCATATTCTATTGGGAGGGGGAAACTACCAAAAAATATGGAAAGATGAAGGGAGATTTCAGGTGAGGCAAAAGAGGAGAAAGTGGAATAGGAACTGGGTGAGGTTATGAGGACAAGAAAAGCATCAAAGCCTGATGTAGGACACAGGTATGAGGCTGTAAGGAGATAGAGTGAGGCCAAAGGGCTTGTGGCCCTGTGGAGGATCCAGGCTAGGATCCACGGGTGCCACCTTTCATCACTGGTGTTCTTACTTGCAAATAACCATAGACCCACTAGCCTCATGTGCACTCCCATTTGTCTATGGCAAGTACTACTTAAAATATACCAGCCTATTACTGCCACTAGGTGCCATTAGTTCAAGCAAGTAGTGCAACATAACTAACTGTGAGTGAAGCACCTAGTTCTCCCACCCAATAATACATTTATTTTAAAATAAATAATAAATTTTTCCTTCTCCTGAATTTCATTTGTCTGAGCATTACAAAGGTTGAATAATAGAGCGTCCAATTTTATTTTATTTTTTTTTTTGTCTGGAAGAGAAAGAAACCATCACCTTCATACTTCTTCTTGGAGTAGAAGACAGAACAGCGCTGTGCAATGCAGCGTTGAACTGTCCTCACTGGATGCCCCAAAACTTCCAAGCATAGGAGAGCCACAGACACCAGTTAATGCTCAGTTGTTCCCTGTCATGACCACAGGAGCTCACCCTGACCTTTCTGGCCCTCCGAGACATGAGGCTGACAGAACAGTCTGGAGAAGCTTCTGATGGCCCAAGGAGTCCATGGGTACAGAACAGTTTTAACTGTTTTTTCCCTCCTGCTCCTCAATCCCATTTCAAACAAGCTCCAAAATGACAATCTGAGGTGGTTAGAATGAGACTAAGTCTTGGGAATGGAGACTTTTTTTTCCTTGCCTTATATGCTTAATAATTTCTAGTGAGGGCACAGCAAAGGCAGAAGTCCTGGTTGCACACTGAATATTGATCAGGCTGTTCTACATCTACTAACTCTGAAATAGAGATGAGCCATTGCTGCACTGAGGAAAATTAGGTATGTTGGTGGATTCACTTTAAAAAAAAAATCTTACAAAACCATATTTTGCCCACACTACCTGCAACCTCTCTACCTCCATCCTTACACAACACAACTCACAGGCCACCTGGGTTCCTGCAGTACCTACAGAACACGTGGCAGTCTTTTCAGTTTTGATGAAGAGCACTTCCAAAATGAATTGTCTAGAAACAAACATTAAATGACCATTCTATGTAAGGAGAAAAAAAAAAGAATTATTGTGGAGGAATGAAAAATTTTGTGAATGTTCCTGTTGTGCTTTGCAGTGCAGCCTGCACATCCTCCTCCAGCCCCCTGCGCAAATGAAAATGTAATAGAAGGGAAAGCGACGCTCCTGTAAAGATTTAGATATGTGCTTAATTTCCAGCAGGTGCATAACGCTGGTGATCCAATGTGCCCTGAATTAAGCACGCCTGGAAGTTTTTGCTGAATTGAGACCTAGGGGTGTGTTTTACTGTGCCTGGCAGCGACTTCAATTAGCTCTGGATGTGACTGTCGGACCCAGATCTTCGGGGCTGCCTGGCCTTGCGCCCCTCTGCAGAGCTGCTGCCTGGCTCTGGTTTCTCTTGCATACTGGAAGGGCGCTCGTTCCCCTCCAGTAATCCCTCAGCACGCTGTTTGGGATTTGGAGCTATAAAAAGCTAAATAGTAAGTCAGTGTTAAACATAACATTTTAACTGTTCCCGACATTTTTTTTTTCTTTTAGTAAAAAGATACCCCGTGAAAGAAAAAACAGTTCACTTTAAAATGCTTATGCAGGCAAAACAAGTTTACAGTCTTTTACCCTGATGTTTTATACATCAGTTAGGGTGGGGATTGTATGCATGAATCTGAAAAAAAAAAAGAAAAAAAAAGAAATGACAAGAAAAGAAAAATTGAAAGCTGTATGCTGACAGGTGTAGATGTGCTGAGATAACAAGGATTATATTCCTAAATCTAATATGAGGATGGGTTATATCTATCCTTTGCCAAAATTAAAAAAAGGAAATCTGATCAGCATGGTAGGTAGCTGACTTTGACCCAAAGACTTATGGAATAAAGTGCCATTTGCATCCTTTTTCTTTTCTGCAGTCTCAGAGCAGTAATAAATAGTGCAATGGCAAAGAAGTGGCAGTGAAATGCCTCATTTTAAAACTTTTTTACATTAATCTGTTTTCAAAAGGAATAAAATAAGAAACTGAAGGTAAACAGTTGTGTTTAATATATAAAAAGCATATAAAATAAGCTTTAAGATTTATGTTTTTATGTATATGTGTTTATACTTCTTTGATGGCTGTAAAATACATAAGAATGAAAAAGAGATCTTTATTTTTTTTTCCCTAAGCATTTTATATGCATCTCTTTTTCTAAGGCATCCTGGTGTCAGAAATCACTTGTAATATGCATGATACGGGGTCTTTACTGTGATACACAGTTTTAGTAAATAAAGGAGTAAATAGAGGGCTATACATACAGTAAATAGGAATGAAGTGTGGTATTATCCAGTGGAGGAAAAATAATACAGTCTGTCTACCTCTGGCTGCAAGGTTTGCCTTACACAACACAATGCCCGATTATCGTTCTGCTAGCCCCATGGACCATGTCAAAGCAGGGGACGTTCAGGCTGAGTGACCACAAAGGGCTCTCCATCCCTTGGGGTTGCTTCTAAACCATCATCATGAGACAGGGACATGGACACACATGGCCAGGACGGGTGTCCTGCTGGCTGGGCCACCCCTAGGTGCCATGCAGGAGTGGCAGAGGCTGATCTGGGGTTGTTGCTGCTGACTTCAAGGAAGGGCAGGCTTCTCCTTCTGACCAGAAGAGTCAACACTTATGACTGAAGCCTTGGAATAAATCTTTGAATAAAGCTTTCCGCGTCCACAGCTACGAGCTAGTACATCCATCTACTTGCCATGCTCCTGTTCATATGTAAAATGATGAAAAAAGCTTGTTCTTAAGGACACTCACAGGCTGTACAATGCTGCGCTGAAGCTTTTATTACATTGATTCAACTACTTTCCATAGGTTATGCAAAGTAATCTTTCTGTATCTCACTGAATTTGCATCCTGGGAGTGATTGATACTCTATGGGTGATGAAGCTGACGTCTATTCCCCACCACACAGGTGTGTGATGAATCCTGGTTTGAGGTGTGCTATTATTTACTGCCAAGGTTATTTCATAAATCCAGTTTCACACTTCTAATTCAGACCTGCATGCTTTCTGAGAGGAGGGCTCCGTTATTAAGTCATCAGTTCTGGAGAAAACTAAACCAAACTAAAAGGCACCAGTAATAGATTGGTTTTATTCCACTCCATAAATGTGTGAAGTATTGTTTTATTATACATTAAAAGTGCGATTATGTGTGATGGTGTCTTTGGATCATGTCAATAGACGAGTGCTGCTTTTCATTGCTAGCTTTAATCAGGGTGTAGATCACTTTTAGTTTTCTAGGAGATTTGTTGGGGAGACTGTGAAAACATTTAATGCTCATATTGGAAGGGGAGAAAAAGTCTCTAAAACTGCCCAACAGGTAGGTACTAATTTTCAGACTATCTGAATATTGGCTTTTATGTATCAGTTGCCATTAAAAAGCCAACCCTTCCATTTTCAATTACTTTCCTTTCTAGGGACAGGAAAAAGATGAGGCCTCTTAGAGAGCACATGCTATTACTGCCGGCTATTCAATGGCAACCACTGGAACCCCTGCCTACGCTTTACAACAGAAAAAGTATTTGCTGTTGGTTGGGGAGTGGCAGAAGCCAGTGGAGAATAAGTGCTTGCCTAACCCCTGCCAAGCAAGAAAACGGGGCAGAAATTTCAGAAGCAGGAGAGACGTCTGGTCTTTTTTTTTTTTTTTTTTTAAGCCTAGAAGTAGGTTAGAAAGTATGATAACACCCTTACTGGGTTGACTCAATCATAAAACAGCTCTTTTTGCACATTACCCATCAGCTCAGCATAGAATAGCCCACCTTCTTATTTGTTCTTGATTGATCTGGCGCATTTCGGGCATCTGAAGAACAGAATCACCCCCATCTTTTTGTTCTTTGAGGTATAAATTATACCGTATACTATATATACTTTTATATAGTATAGTACTTTTATATAGTACTTTTTCTTTTAAACCTTTATTTAAAGGTGGTTTGTGCCCTGAATCAGTGCTCTACAACAATTTTGTTCCTGTGTTCTTGTTCCCTGCATGGACTGTCTCTGTCTGTATGGTCTCTTTCTGGTTTCCCTTTTCCTTGATGGATGTGATGGCAGCTGTGCCATTGCATGGCTCCAGCTGTGCAGTTGCATGGCTACAGCTGTTCAATGCAAGCCAAGCAGGCATTGCACTGTTTGGATGCTCAAGGTAGGAATGGACATAAAGTTCATAAGTGCTTTTGTCATTCTGCTAAGTCTGCCCTCACCCAGAATATTTCATTCCTTCCTAAGCCCTATCATATGCAGGCTCCCAGGGATATCTTCTACACAGTTTATTTGGACCCTTAAGGCCCTTCCTTAAGATATTGTCCCAAAATGTTCAATGAAAAATAATTTATTCAGCTGCTTTAAAAGATAAGATGAATTAAGATTTCAGCTGACCTTCTTCTCTCTCTTCCTCTTTTCCTATGTATTGCTTCAGGCATACCTCTCTTTGAACAGGTCCACTTTTTTTTTCCATACCTAAATCATACTGGGATCTTTTTGTATGAATACAGAAAATCTGTATTTCTAGCAGCTATGGCTCTCTTGGCATCCCTTCTCCAGAGCCCTAGCCATGAGTAACCTTTGTGGGGACTCTAACCAGGACAGAGGTTACCTTCCATTTGTGGTTAACCTTTGTCATAAGTATCTTCCTTTTGGCTTTAGTTCTGTCTTTGCCCTGTTCAGTTTGGCTTTTGTCTTGTCTTTTCTAATAAATTTGGCTAGCCATTTTTTCCCTCTTCTATTTCCCCTTTCTTTTCATAAATATAATAGCTGGATGAGATTTCTCTATAATCTTATTTATACTCTTCCTGATAGGAGCCTCTGTGGACAAATTATATTGTTATGATTGACTGCTTTGAAAAATGCTACCTGTGAATTTTGGAGTCTTGGCTCCCAGCTTTAATATGGTGTGGATGAAACAGGTCCAGCAAGGAATGAGTGGGGAATGTGAAATATCATGATTATGTAGGTGGGATGACACTTCCACTCCTCTTTGGTCTCCTGCTCCTTTATAGTCTCAGGTGTATATTTGCTCTCTCCGTGACATGCTGCTGCATTTTGTAGTCTCCTTCATCCAGCAAAGAGGTAACCTGGAAAGTATAATAACCAGAGATACAAAGACATCTGGAGCCCATAATGGGCCATTTGAAATGTGCTGTGGGCTGTCACTTACTGCTTTGCAACAACACAACAAATTTTTTAGTTATACATGGTTTGGAGGAGTGACAGTATTACAACAGGTAAAATAAGAACTTGTCTGGGTGTGTAATGCACTGACCCCTGATGCACAGAATTTGTGGTAAGGTGTGAGAGGCAAGGAAGCCACCAAGAAGAAAAGATCTAAGCAAGGACTAAACCACTCACCTCTGCCACCATTTCTTTTCCATTGAGGGAAACAAAGCCAGACTTCTAAAATTACTTTGCCACTGTCCTCTCTAAAACCTGTATAATTAACTTTCTAGGTGAAGTATGAACAATATTTTCTTCTCCTGACCTTTGATTTTGTAGGATATTAGCTCACGGTGTACACATCCCACTTTAGTTTCTGGTCTCTTGAGAAGGAGTCTACCAGTGTCTGAACACCCATTTGTCCTGCTGGCAGGGATGCTCAGTGCAGCTCTCCATCTCCAAACCAATTTGCTTGAAGCAGAGAAGCCTAATCTTTATCGTAGAAGAAGAAAGGAGGAAGTAGTCTAGTTTTCTCCTGCTTTGATGCAAATCTTGAACAGTCCTACATCTGTCTTCAAAAAGCATCATCCATACGGGTAATGAGTTAAGAAGTGGGGTCAAATGTAGACATGCATTTTCTGTACAGACAGTGGGAAACCACACAAAAAAATCAGTGCAAAGACCACTCATTCTGCATAGGTGAACACAGATAATTTGCTGTGCATTTCCCCGCCTTTTAAAAAGAGGATGTGTGTGGCACTTACTTAGAATGGATGTTTGGTGTTGCTGTCAGACTAAATCCATATACTTCCTTTGTATTAGATCACTGTTTTATTTCAAGAGTTACATGCATACAGGATGACAGCAAGCTGATTTTCCAAATTGCTCTGCTTTGTCACTGTTAGCTTCTGGCATTAGGCCATCCATGCAGATACTCTGTTCTGAGATATGTTCTGCCAGTTTCAGAGTTGTCCCTCCAAGTATATCACCTTTCTGAAGGTCAGTTATGCACCTATGGCTAGTGGTACATTACAAGTTGTTTTTCTTTTTCATGAGGAATAATTCTGTAACCATATCAAGAAATAAATCCATGCCTTCTCCCAGCATAATGCTCTACTGAGAAACTATTTGAAAACAACCTACATGTGTGATGGGCATGGGGCTTGTCACTGGTAGCCAGTTTCTTGAGTTCTGTGAGTATTTCCTGATACAGGTCTCCTATTAAATAAAGGGGATTTTTGAATAAAATGCTTCTCCGAATCCTCTTGCTTCTCAATGTGAACCAGCTGGAGTACCAGCCACCACCTATCAGGGTAAGTATTTTTCAAGCAGCAGAGCAGGATGGCTGGAAGTGCTGAGGAGGCAGAAGTACCTGGCTAGGGAAAAATTGGCTTCCCATTTTGCCAATACCTTCTCAGCTGCCAATTTGCACAGAGAGCTGCAGGTTCTACTCGGGAGTGGAAACTTTCTGATACTGTCGCACAACTCTGGAGACTCACTGCCACTGAAAATATAATTAGAGATCTGGTTATCCAGCTAGAGGTCAGGAAGCTAGAGTTAATTGCTAACCTGTTTATCCTACTCAAGGGATAAAGCACATAAATACAGTTAGAAACTGCTCAAAGCCTCAGAGACCTCTGCTGAAAGCCTGCTGTAGGCTTATGGTAACAGTTTTGAAAGAGCCTGAGGGAATGAGAAATGTGGGATGATATACCCACACTTGTGCAGACGGATCCGCGCCAGCAGTTTGCAGAGGTCTTGCTTTGGCTGCAGCCCTACCAGCACATTTCTCCCTCATGTCTCCCTCTGTCAGCACAGGCAAAGCCCCTCTAGTAACCGAGGCTGGCGTGACTGCCCTGCTGGAAGGGGTAGATATATCCCCGGTGACTTAAGAGGGGAAGGTCCTTTTGAAAATCAGTCTTAGGTACTCTTGAAAAAGGTGGCCCAGGCTTTTGTTTAGGCAGCTTAGTCCTCCAAACCCTTACTTGTGTGAATAGTCCTTACCCTTCAGCCTAGCATGGCTGAAATCAATGCCTTTTCATGTGCCTCTTTCATGTTTAAATGGCAGTAGCCACAAGTAGTTTGTTTACTATCCTTTCACTACCTGATTTCTACATTAAAAAAACACACATATATCTATTCTGAGTAGGTAGGGAAATTACCCATGCTTGTACAAGGCAGCCCACTTTCAACTGGAAGATTTTTGTTACCCCATGTTCTTTTTAAAAACTCCTGTGCACATGAAGGCTTTGATGATCAAGCCCACACAATGCAGCCAAACTGAATGGGATTTCCACAGGGCTGGGGAAGGCTGCTCCACCACTCCCCAAAGGCAATCTTTCTCCTGAGTCTCCGCTCTCTCCTCCAGAAAATTCCTGGGCTACAGAACTTGAAAGAAGCCAGAAGACTTATTTTTATATCATGGAAATGTCATTTTATTTTTAATCTCCTCACACTGCAAAACCCAGCCTTTTTTATCAAAGTTTCCAGGAACGTTTCCCTCCGCGGCAGGTGTGGTGTTTCTTTCATTTTCTTCATTTTCACCACGTAAAAGCAAATGGTATGCGTTAAGCTGCTCTCCTGGGCTCCCCTACCAGCTGTTTGGTATCTCTGTAGGTCAGCACAGACTCTCCTGGGAGAAGGGCTCTGGAGAGGTGATGTGGGGTCTGTGGTGCTGGATGACAGCTTGTGATGAGATGAGGCCCACCCAAACTGCCATGATTGAGAGCAGTTGTAAAGTGGAAAGGTTTTGATGGCTTAAACGGTGGCTTTCCGCTGAGGAAATACTTCTGCCCCTCTCTTCACAATAATACTCAAGTATATCCCAAACTGTAAGCATGGGCTCATTGACTCCAAAGCCAATTAAGAACGTGCTCTGGCCTTGCCCTGAAGCAGGGCCCTGAGCGCTTGCTGGCACTCCTCGTGCACTACTACCATCAGGAAGCATATTATTACCACTTGCTTAATGCAAACATGATGGAGTAGTTGATTCATATTATTTAATAAGAAGATGACTGACTGTTCTGCATTGTCTGTTTGTGTCTTAGGAGCAATAAAATGAATCCATTAACTTATTAACTTTTATTTTGAAATCTTTCACGGAACTGTCATGTTATTTTGATTTGAGTAAGTGATTCATCTTTTTTTAACAACTATTTTTTTTGGTCCAGAGAGACTTATGTACTTCTGTTAATAGGTCAGAATTACGAGACATATCACTCATGTTCAGAATCTTTTTGTAGTGTATAGCTTATTAATAATAGATTTGAATATCAAAATAATGATATGCCGTTTCAGCATTTAATTTTGGGGAAACATTCAGAAGATTTCCCCCTTGTACTGGCACAGTCAGTGATGAAGACGGAGGGAAACGAACTGTACTGTAGGTGGGAGCAGAGACATTGCAGCAGCTAACATGAAGTTGAGCTTTAAATTTTTATGACAATTCATAAACTATTTTTCTAGCCGAGACCCTGGCTAATCGCAGCCTCTCCCTGACAATTTTCTTGTTCTGATTCTCACGGATTTAATAGTGTTCGTGGGGGGTGAGCCGGGCGAGATAGCTTGCTCTTGTAAGCTGCTTACCCTTGTGTACGTTTTTCTTCAGGAATGTCATGTCTTCAGCAAGCGGCTTGCAGGCGAGTGATTTCTCTCCTCTTAATTCTTGTCTATCTAATGGCTTTACTAGTAGAGGGTGGACATGTGGGTTCAAAGCGATGGCTCTGAAGCCTTTATTCTCAGTGAAACTGTACTGGGATGCTATTCTTACACCTGATATCCCTTCATGCCTTCCCTCAGCTTCTTTCCATCCCCCTGCCCCCCCCCAGCTTGGGGCTCTCTCCAACAGGTTGCTACATCTTCCTCTGTAGATTTACTCTGTGAGCACTGCCAAAACTCCTCTCATCTCCCATCTCGACTAATGCTGTCTTTTCCTGTGTACATCCACATAGTGATTATCAGCTCCTGGCATCTCCTGCCTTTACTCTCCACCCAACATCCCCACCACACAGGAAGAAAGAGAAGACAAAACAAATTTGGTTAACTACCCCAAAACCTTATTTCCTAAGTGGAAAGCTTTCAGGAATAACTCCTACACTGCAGGTGAGGATTCCTTTTCTAACCCATTTCACTGGTGGGGGGCTAATGGCAGCCTCCTAAGTCACTATGCTTTCTTTTGGAGGGCAGAAGGGATTCTGCTCCTCAGTAGTGGAGGAGGGTCAGGGTCACAAGGGCTCATCTCTTCCAGCGTTATGCAATTTATTTGGTCATTTGTCCCTACTTTTCCTTAAATGCATTCCTAACTCTGTTTATTTCTGGAGCTGGGCCCCTCACAGGCACCGGTACCCCTTAGTGTTGGTGTTGCTTTCCATGCTACTATGGTGGAGGAGAACCTCATTTTTAGATGGAAATAGCTTTTCCTCTTGTGTGATGATGGTGGCATCTGCCTTTGGCAACATGCTCAGATACCTCTTCTAGGATCATCTTTCTGTCTGGTCATTCATATCTAGTCTCTCCCTTTCTGCTTGCACCTTGAATACCTGCTGAAGCCCTGCTCTCCAGCCTGTTGAATGCAGCTCTCCTCTCTACCCTGTAAAGATATAGAGCAGCTCCAGGCTGATTACTGTTGTCCTTTACTGCAGTAACTCCTGCTTTGCCAGCATCTGCAGTCTCATGGTCTTGTCCTTGTGGTTGTGCTTTTGTTTCTGAATGAGCTCATTCATATGTTCCCATCTTGCCTCTACAATCCATTCTAGTGCCATTTCAGCTGAAAAACCTGCAAAAATTGCCACCCACTGATGGCAAGGTGCAAGAACCATGAATACTCTAATCCATGAATCTCTTTCATTAGGATGTGCCTTTCAAATGCTATTAAATACATCCCTGACTCATTCAGTGCCACCTGGTAGAGCCGATGGGGAGCCTCTCCAGCCCAGGAGCCACTCAGAGAGTGAGGGTAGTGGCATGAATGTCCTTTGAACCTGCACAGCCAAATATCCATGTCCCCTGTGCATTCAAGTGGGAATGTTGATAGCCATCGTCCTTCAGCGTAAACTTTCAGTTAAAACACCTATTACTTTGAGCAAATGAGTTTGGCATATACAAGCATTTACCTAGGGGCAAAATGCTTCATTGCAGGGACTTTTGGTAAATTTATACTCTGCTCCCACCATGGATCCTCAGTTTTGATTGCTGTGTTGACTACATACTATGAAACACACAAGATTAAAAACTAGACATATGTCTAATGGTCTCTGCACCAGGGGAGATTTATATTAGATGCTAGGAAGACTTTCTTCACAGGGAGGTGGTCAAATATTGGATCAGGCTGCCCAGGAAGTGCCAACGTCCCCATCCCTGGACATATTTAAGATATGTGTGGACATGGCACTAAGGGACATAGTTTACTGATGGAACTTGGTAGGTCAGATTGATGGTTAGATGAGGTGATCTTGAAGATCTTTTCCAAACCAGATCATCTTGCAATTTTATAAAGTCCATGTGATAAACATTGATTCTGGCCCTGAGACAGCAAAGTGTGTTTAGAGGCAAAGCAGAGACTGTCCTTATAGCTTTTTTCACCACCCACTGACACTTTTCTCCTGCTGTATTTCTATCATGCACAGATGCTGTGCCCAATATTCTCACTGCTTTCCCTCCATGTGTTTTACATACATTACCTGTATGCTATACAGTAGTGAGCAGCTTTAAGATTTTCGTGTGGCTTACCTCATCTTCTCAACCAGGAATTTCATAAATAAATCACTGTCTTTCAAACCTTTTTGCAGGTTGCATCTGTCTGAAGCGTGTGCGCTTCAGTAAGTGTGCCTGACAGAGAAATTAAAAAGAAAAATCATCTCCCAAACAGAAACTATAAGAGGCATGTTGAGCTAAACACTCACTGCACATTATTACAAGGGAATGTGATTTGAGAAAGAGTGTTTAGAAAGTAGAGGTGACATTTTGTTTCCCTGAGCTTAGTGGGCCAGAACTTCACCTGGGATAAATTGACATAGATTCATTGAAATCAATAACTGATTTGCACTCTCTGGGACCAGTCCTGTTAAATTCTAGCCATCAGTAGTTGAAGGGCATATTTTTTTTTTCCTAAGAAACTAAATATTTCTTCATACTATGTCTTGCTGTTTGGATTTATTCAGTTTTCTGTGAGTAATTCAAAGAGATTGTCCTCAGAGACTTGTTTTTCAATAGAAATGTGGATTTTTAACTAAACAGATTTTTTGAAACAAAATTAAGTATGCTTTTCCTGGAAAAATCTGTTGTGTAAATAGAAGAGCTTATATATACATATAATAAGTGCATATATATAAGATTTTCATCAAAAATGAAAAAAATTGGCTGAAAGAAACCCCACATTTGATCTGGAAATGCCATCCTAGTGCCTGATGGGAAGCACAGTTTGGGGGTGTAGATCCTAGATTTCCTTTTGTATGCCCTATTTCCCTGCTCTGTGGACGCATGGTGCACATGGTGACCAGGACTAGAGTCTGTGAAATGCCAGCAGAGATGCAGTCTGATCGGAGAGGACATCCCATGGTGCCTGAGGCCTGGCAATGTCTGCAAGGGTTTGCAATGGAGTGCTTATGTTGAGTGTTTTGGCCTCTTTTTTTTTTTTTTTTTTTTTTTTTCCTTTTTCTTTATCCGTAGAGTCACTGGCTTGAAAATTCCCAACCCATCCCATCTTTTTCTCCACCTACAGTTTTGGGGTGTGGGGGTGACAGGAGAGAGAAGGACGGGAGGCCTTGCCCACCTGCCAGCCCAGGAGCCCCACACCACTCCCAAAGGCCTGCCCGGGCCCAGCCTCTGCCTCCTGTTGCTCTCATTGCCTTCCCAAAGAGGAGCATTGCCCCTTTGGGCAGTGACTGTTGGAGACCAAATTTCTTCACAGCCTCTCAGATTCCTCTGTGTTTAGGCAATTGGGCCTGGCATTTTCCATCTGATCCCACTGCCAGCCTCAGCACACAGGGCCGTGCACAGTTGTCTTCAGCTTCAGCGGTGCCACCTCCAGGTGCTTCGATTCCTGCAGCTTGCCATCTCTAAACAGCAGAGCAGCGTGTGTGAGCCAAAGGGCAGGCTTTGTGTATCTTCTGGAGAATAATAAACCCTCACGCCATTCTGGTTTTCGTTCCAGGGCACTGTGGATAATCTGAGTCTCCCTGGGCCTGATGCTTATTTGCAGTGAGGCCACTTTACACCAGGGGCCTTAAAAAGGCAAACACTAAATTTGCACTCTCTTTACAATCTTATTTTATTGCCAGAAGGGGGTAAAGTGGCCTTTGCGGAAAGGAAAGGAGAGTTTATTTACTCCCAAGGCAGTTTTACCTAAATCCTACAGGAAGGTTGATTTTCCTATATCCAGTTTTGTGTTTGGATTGTGCTTGGAAATAGCAGTCTAAACACTAATTGCATGCCTACAATGCGCAGCCGGCTCTTTGTTTTTCCAGTGCACACCGCATGGCACAGCTCTCACTGCTTCCTGCTGGAGCCCGCGTCCCTCCCTGCCTCTTGCCTTGCTTCGGCTGTGTGTGAAAAAGTATTTGTGTGAACGGCCTCAGGATTACCAGAAAAACAGCACAGTTAAAGAGGGCATGCTTATACTTAGAGGGAGCTTTATTGCGTTTTAATCTCTATATGCTTAAACCTATAAATATGTGCTAACACCAAAATCAATTTTGAACTTTTAAACTTGATTTTAAGGCCATCTTTTTTCCCATTCCTTCACTGAACTGGGGGGAAAAAACACCACCAACAAAGCAAAAGTCTGAGTAGTGATTGCACACTGTAAGTTGCTGTGCTCTTTTGCATAAAAGATTTTCCATATTACAGCAGGGGGCCTTCCCCTGATATGTCAGTAAGAAGAAAATTCATTTCCTACACCCGCCTGTCATTTGCCCTTTTATGATTGAACCATATACTGCTAGACAACCACAAAAATGTCAAAAGATTCTGCAAGTGAATACATCTGATAATCACAGCATTTGGCTAAATTTAGGACTATGGCAGTTAATACTCTGCAGTGTCCAATAGGGAGGAAAAAAAAAGAAGAAACTGTGTGTAAATCCTATTTCACAGTCAGAAAGACTGTAGTGATTACCTTACATGATCCATCACTTTAAATAGTGTTTCTATTTGTTAATCTTCTAGATTTTAAGTTTTTAATTTTTATTTTTAAATACAAACCAAGTCTCTACAGACTTCAAAGAAGCAGATATGTGTTGGGCTGCCTTTGCAGTTAAAGAATTTTGAGGTTAAAGCAATTCACCTTTTCAGAGTGCCTGCAGAGTGCACACAGCCCCTGGGGTCTGTGAGTGCTCTGGGGCATGAGGGGTGGAGGATCTTCCCAAGAAGCAAATTTTCTGTACTGTTACTGTAGGAAATTATGGAAAAGTGAAGGAGATTTTGCATGTGAAAACCCACCACAACATTTTTGCTTTATTTGAGGGAGACGATGAATGTGCTGCCTCTGGAAATGTCCTGTGCAAGCATGTTCCAGGTGAATGTGTTTGTGTTAGCAAATAATATTGTATTTATTAAAACAAACCAGATGCAGCATTTTGATGAAATTTAAAATCTAAGTGGGAGCCATATGGTCTATCCCAAAGCTTATTGATATCACTGGGAAGATTCAGCTAAGACTTTTTAAAAGGATAAAAAGAGATTCTGATTTGGATTTTGACCAAATGGTGTTGGAATTTTAATTCCTAAAAATACCTGGATAGTGTGAGAAATAGAATTGTAGAATACTTCAAGGAAACATTTAAGATTTTAATGTATTGGTAAAGCTATTTCACTCAATCAAGACTATTTAAAGTGATATAAACAATCACTGTTAATCTATAGTAATCATTACATGACTCAATTAAGCATAACCTGGCAAAATATACACCACTTGGGGGACCCTGCTCTGCACCTTGATCCAGTGAGACTTTTTCATCACTTGTGCGATGCTAAGGCTTTGAAAACTTCACCAGTCTATAGCCTAATACGAATCAATATAACTAATAGTATTGGACTGATATTACAAACAAATCATTTTCTTACCAGAGCAGAAAAATCTTTCCATCAGATCATGAGAGGATATACTGAAGTGAAAAATGATTTTATATGAAGTTCTTTCAAATGGTTATCATCTGTGTATGTAGCTACTTTGGTTTTTCTGAGAGTAGTTTAAAATTCTTGTTATTGATTTGATGCGTTTTAATGTATTTTCATGACCTTTCAAAACACATTGTTAAAAATTTTATATTTACTTTTTTTGCTGTGTAAAGACATTGATATAATTAATATTTAACCTGTGTACCTTTTGTATGAATTCCCCCTTTGTCATCGACATCTTGTACCTGTAGCAGTAGGGAGCACTGTCCCCTTCCTTTCCTACTGGAGAGAAACACCATGATCAAAGAGCAATATAGTAAGGAAAGAAAGGGATGAGGGAGGTGGCAGGCACTAGTCACCTTAGAGGAAAGTGCTTTTTTTGAGTTTCAGATATATCTTAGTTTCATGATTATTAGTTTAGTGGGAAAGTTGGGTTTGGAAGACAAGGAAAACATGTAGGCGTGGGTGTACAATAGGGGAGAAGAAAATGGGAAAGGTGACAGAATGGTAAGAAGCTTTCAGCCAGGATAATGAAAGATGTGAAATGGCTGAGGTGAGAGAATGACACCAGAAAAGCAAAACAAAACAAAGCAGGACCGGATCCAGAGCCCAGTGGGTGAACGATGGGGTTTTTCTGGGCCCGATTACTTGGCACCAAGAAGGGACCAGGAAAGGCTTCAGAGCAGTTGTGCCAGTGGGACCTGCTGGGACACTGAGGCTTATGTCTCCCTCTAGCACTTTCAGCTTTTAGTTCCCTCTGAAAAAAAATGATAAAGTACGCCAAAATATAAACAGAAGAAAATAGAGATCTTCAGGATGTCAGGTCTGTCAGGATAAAGCTGTTAATGGGCCTAGAACTATGAAGAAAACTCAACTCTTTGGTTAATAATGGCTAATGATAATATTATTAATATGGACATTTCACACTTCATTTTTATTTCAGATTGTATTCTTAAATATTTAAAATGGGCTTTAAAATATGGCTATTATTAGGGCTTATCAGATACTAAGTTAGATCACCAAGTTCTTTGGATACAGTACATACATATAAGAGCTGTGGCATACACTCCATCAAATTCCCTCGGTGGAATTCAGTATACAAATTACAGGATATTAAGATTTGAAGTAGGATGTTTGCAAAGTAGGGTAGGTAAAAAATATTGTTTGGGAAGATATACAACTGTAATGAAAGAAGGAAGGTATTTGCTATTCTCATGTTAAGATTTTGCTGCATGGAAACTGGAGTGCTGGGGTGCCTCTGATTTCTAATGGGTCTTACTCCTCCTCCATGGACCAAGAGCCCTCCTACCTGACGTGCTACCTAGCAAAGTGTTTTGGTGTGGGATGAGTCCCACAACCAAATTGCACAAGGACTTTGCCGAACTGAAGCTTTAGCCTTGCCAGAGGTGGCATACATTACGTAGGGGACTGATTCCCTCCCTTGTTGCAGTTGTATGAATGCATTTGTACCAAGAAGCCATAGGAAAGGACTGGGTGTGCAGCCCCAGCAGCTGTGCTGAGTCTGTGGGGCTGCAGGGGCTGCAGCACTGGGCTATGAAGCTATGGAAAGAAGTGCAAAGAGGCGGTGGTATTGATTGCCCAGGGGATCCCAGCTCATGCTTTCAGAAGTCATGGGATAATTTTGCATCACTTGTGTTTGTGGGCCTGGGGAGCTGTTTGAGTTTGTGGGAGGGGAAGGCCTGGCTACTGTGAGCTGGCTGCAATGGGGCTTTGCACAGCTTGTCGGCATCAAAGGGGTGACCAGCTGCTGTGGCTTTGACAAGCTAAACTCAAACTCAGCATCTCTGCAGTGGAGTCACTTTTGCTTGTCTCGCAGCCAGCCTGAGCAGGGCAGATGGAGGGCACGTGTCTTGCTGGAGGTCAGACAGGAAGTCAATAGCTTCACCAAGCTGAGATACTGGGACCTTTTATTTTCTCAGAGCCATATGCTCCTCTCTTTTACATCTTCTTGGGGTGGCAGATGGGTAGAAGCCACATCCTTTCAGGGCAAAGGTGGCTGGCGACAGGGTAAATGCCTCTGCACCTTCCTGGAGGGTGCCGCAAATTGTCTGTGCCTCTTACACACTGAAGACAGGTCTGGGGAAGATGGGGGTCACTGGGAATATCCATTTAGCTCTGCTTCCATCCTTGCTTGCACTGCTCAGCCTAACACATGGTGAGCTTTTTTTTTATATTTTTTTTTTTTGGGGAGGGGGGGTATAAGTCCACATATTAGTAGAACTAGTGGGTGCCAGCCATGCTCCTGGAGACCCCGGAGGATGTGCAGATGGGTAACCAGAAGATTTTACACTGTCAGATCCACAAATCTACCAAATGTCTTGATGGACACAGTCTCTGCCCATCTTTTGCTGATGCTCAGTCCCATTGCTGCAGCCACGAGACAGGGCAGTGCTGAAGGTAGCTACGCGGAGGGGAGCCCTGCCTGACTGGGGACAGGGTTTTTCTATGTGAGCCAAAACTTGGCGCCTGGGTGGGCCCAGGAGACACCTGAGCTGGCTTAGAGAGGGGATGGGGGGATGCATATCCTCCCATGTGCCCCAGCTCAGGCTGCTGGTGCCAGTCACTGGCAGAGCACCAAGCGGGGTTTCATGTCAGGCACAACGGGGTGTCATACCTCTGAAGAAGCAGCAGCCCTCTCGCCTCCCGAACGCTAACAGAGACTTTCCCTGAGAGGGTAGTATTTCATAGGAGGCACGTCAAGTTGCTGTCCTGATTATACAGCTGCTAGCCTAGTTCTGGGAAACGAGCGCATGAAAATGAGTGCAGAAAATGAGCCTTCTAATAAGGCTCAAAGACTTTGAACTTCCCCTATTGTCACTGTAGGTCTTCCCCTACTTGCTTAGCAGAGGCAGAACTATTCAGCTACAATCAAATAATGCAAATGACCTGAAGAAAATTCATCCTAGAGACACTTGCTGGATACACTGCTAATATGGTTTCCTCTCTTTCACTATTCAACCAGAATCTAGGATGACCTTTCCAATGAAACATAAAACCTACAATGTGCACCCTTACTAATGTATTCTAATGCAATTAGTTCATACAAAAGGCTTGTTAAATTTGCAGTATCTGCTTTCACCTTTACAATAATTGCTAGTGATCCCAAACCATAAGTGTG
Organism: Anas platyrhynchos; assembly: GCF_047663525.1. Lineage (NCBI taxonomy): Eukaryota > Metazoa > Chordata > Aves > Anseriformes > Anatidae > Anas > Anas platyrhynchos. The sequence continues at coordinate 78,331,383 of NC_092589.1, forward strand.
TGTCATTCTGCAGGGCTCCTGAACTGTAAATAAAATGGAAAGTTTATTTGATATCTCTCCTGCCTGACTCCTTAACAGCATTGCTTTGCCTCACAGAGCTGTTTGCATGAAGCATACCAGAGGCTTAAATCTGGCTCAGGAGAGAGGGTTAAATGAAAAGATGTAAACTGCAGTGAAGTGTTACAGCAGGAGTGATACTGCCAGTCTGTATCCTTGTGCTTTTAGGGGGGCAAGAGAGGAAATGCTAAGGTTATAGGCAGGTTTACAACATTGCCAAGAACTGTCTCTGTTTTTCTGAGGAAGTAAAGGAGCGCACTCCTTCCGTGTTTGGTTTTATTGTGCTGCAATTGCTTCTAAATAGTTTTGTCAGACAGAGAAACCAAAGGACATTTACCTCCTCCCATCCTGTGAACCTTGCAGGGAAGTTGCCATCCAAGTAAATGTTGCCATCCCAAATAAACCATTTAGCCACCTTGTGACTGAGCTCCAAGGGCTTCTGGAGGAGCATGGCACTTCAGTGGGTGGGATGGTGCTGTCAGCGAGTCTGCGCTGCCTGTTAACCAAAGTTAGCTGTCAGCTTGCCGGTACCATGCCAGTGCTACTTGCCGAGATGGGTTCTTCATGGTGGCAGAGAAACCACCTGGCATGGGGACACAGCACTGCAAAGTAGCCTGAGCATCTGGGTCATGAGCATCGTGTTGGTGATTCCAGTCCACAATTTCCTTTGTTGGTGATGGTCCCCAAAGTGCCAGAGAGAGAAACACGTATGATCCTGCACTCCTGCTCTGAATTGGTACTATTACATAAATTGCTGCCATCATTTTAGTAAATCATACTTACCCTGAAGACTTTTTTCTCCTCAAAATATTTTTGCTACAGGCAGGGTCACTGAATGCATGATGTACTGAAAACATGCTGTATTTCCATCCCCCCCCCCGTGAAGTCACAGGAAAGAGCTTTCCCAAGAGCCTAAGATGAGATCAGGGAGGAATCATTCTTCTTTCAGTCTAGTAGCTTTGTGTGCTCTTGGAGCCAGAGTGTCCCAACCATCTCCCGTGAGGCTGAACAAGAGCATCTGCAGACCTGGCTGGGAAGTTCTTTGGTCCCTTTTGGAGCTGGGAGAAATGAGAGCAGGCACCCAGCTGGAGGAGAGTGCTCTCACAAAGGATTCAGGGCCACTTAGAAAGATGGTTATCCTATGGTTGGTTCCCTTTTCATACCTAGAAACTAGAAAAGTTGAGGAATTGGGAGGTTTTCTACATTTGCCAGCCACCTGACAGCCATACCAAGCCACTGCTAGGGCTGCAAGCAGGCTGTGGGCACACCTGTGTGGGTAAATGTCCGCTGAGGGACAGGCTTGGCAACTCCAACACCAGACTGAGTTATGGCCCTGCAGAGTCTGAGTCCTGCCACTTACACTGGAGACTGACTTGGGGGCTCCCTGCTCAGCTGCTTTTGGGGATTTCTTCTACAGATACATAAACTAACTCAGGAGGGTGGCAGGCATGCTCTGCAGTCAAGAAACCACCCTGCATGCAGCAGGATGCTCAGGAGATGCAGTGCGTGGTATCTCACAGGTGTAGCTGTAAAAGGATACACTGAAGATCTCAAGGGAAGTCTAGGGCTGAGCAAGGAATGAGCTGAGATAGTGTTAGACCCTGGCAAGTGGTTTTGTTAGTGCAAGACTTGTCCTGCTGCAGCTGTAGGAGCTGAGAAGCAATTCTGCTGAGAGCACAGCTGGCTCAGTGTGCCCCTTGTGCAAGTCTTGCTCCTTTCCTTTGCGTTCCGGTAGGTTTGGTTTAAGAACGGCAGATGACAGCTGATATCAGCGTATATGTGGGCTTTTTATCCCATTTATTTGTATAGGTTCTCAGTTACAGAGAAATAAATGAATCCAGTAAGCACACAAAGAAGAGTTTATCCTTCTTTGTTATGAGCTTTTTGCTATTCACATTCTCATGTGTCCTGTGTTTTTTGATGCACAGCCTTCTCCTTACTGTCTAAACAGGGAAGTGCCAGTACTTATTTATTTTTTAACAACAGTATTTAATTGTAGGCAGTTCCTAATTATCTACTGCTAATTTAAAATGGGAAAATGAAGTCCTTGCTTTGACAAACTGCCGGCTGAAGCCAAAGGGAAATGCTGTTGTGCAAGAACTGTGACCTGCTGATGATAAGAGGTTTGCTTTTTTGCTTTTTTTTTTTTTTCCCTTTGCATTTTCCTTAAGTGTAGTATCTTCAGTGGCTGCCTTTAAGATCCCACCTCAAATATATCATCAAGCAGCAATAAAACCAAAATATTTGGCTTAGCTTGCTTTTGGTTGATCCTATAAAAAGAGAGGGAGGATCAGGTTTTTGGCAGGTATAAATGGGGGAAATCATCAATGCTGCAACACAGCTGGGGATCTGGTCCTCTGGTGTGTCATGAGGAAGAAATTAACTCTTTACTTCTTATCCCCTGAGGCAGGTCAAGCACTGGCTGTCACTATGTTGCTCTGTGAGCTTCAGGCTTTACTTTCCCAAATTGTGTGCGCCTGAACTGCCGGTGGGAACTGCGTGCATGCCGTGCTCATCCCACTGCCTGAGTTTCCCTGCTTGGCCCTTTGATCCGCTCATCCAAATCCAGAGCTGAAGTGTTAGCCAAAATGCAAGCAAGCTGGGAATTTGAGCTCGGATACAAGTCAGAGCTCGCAGGACTGTGTCGGTCGCGAAAGCATCTTTCTTCTTGATCTGCAGGAGTGCTTTTCTCACACTGTTCCTTGTGCAGCACCGAAAGATTCGGGATGGCTGTCTATCAGGTGACAAGGGATTTGGTGAGCTGGCAGAAGATATGTGATTAGAGAGGACCCTAGGGTAAGGCAATTCCCACAGGGGCTTATAAGGGAGCGCGTCCTGCTGAAGCAGCACACGTTACTGGCTTCCAGTGTCGGGAAGCCTGGGCTGGCATCACCGCAGACGCTCCCCACCAGTGGATGTTGCTGCAGGCACATCAGAATTTCTTAATGTAGTGAAGAAGAAAGGGGGAAGAGGACAGCAGGGAAGAGAAATCAGGGGAAAAAAATGTATAAAAAATTCACTACATAAATTAGCTGCGCTTCTTGCAGCAAAACTAACAGTTTCTTTTGAATGCGAATTCTGTTGCTTCTCTTAACTAAATGCCTAAAGGAATTGTATCACATAATATACAAGGGTAATTATTAAAAATGCATAAATAGTCTTGTAGGTACAAAAAGTTGCAACTTGTCTCCAGCAAAACATTAAAAGGTTTGCATATGTCAATGAATTACAGGCTGTTTGCTTTTAATCGCTGCTATTTTGGGAGTTCCTGTAAGGATGTTTTTAGAAGAAACACATTTGGTAATTGGAGGAGGCCGCCCCATTGTAATGGGCAGTTTGAAGCCCAAAGGAGGCCCAGCAAGGATTATTCAGGGTGTCTAACGGTTTTGGCTCTGGCTTTGGGTGTTAAGTATCGGCTAACATGTTTATGCCTGGCCTTCAGATGTCCAAACACAAAGGCTCTTTTCTTCTGCGGCTGGCAAGAATCCAGGCCAATCTTAGAATATTTGCCCATCCTCCTCTGCTGTATCCGACCCATCATTGAGGACAGTGTTTCTCTTGGAGTTTCATCTGAAAAACACTACAGCAGAGGAATGCTCACTGACCCAGAAGCCCAGTGACAAGAAGAGGGAATTATATGTGTATGAATGTCTGCCTTTGGGAAAAAAAGTGCACAGAAAGAGAACTACAACAAATCCAAAGTTTCTTTCCAAATTGAAACACCTGGATTTTTTTTATTTTTTTTTTAAAGGGTCAGAAGGGATAGGGCTTGCCTATATAAATATATATTTAAAGATGAAATACTGTATTATATTGTATTAATGCAGCCTGCTTGCTAGTACAGCTCTGAGATTCAAGAAATATAACATGTGCATTCGTGTTCAAGAGTGCAGGCATCAGTTCAGACTGATGCTTGGAGATTATCCTGAGCTAGAATAATGTATTTATGACTAGGGTCAAAGGGATTACCCACATGAATAAGACCTAGCAGGATCAGGCTCCACTCTTACAGATGGGGATGAATAACGTGATGTGAAAACAGACTCTTTTGGATTGTTTTCTTCAAGCTTATGTAATTAATTTCTGTTTCTGTTTTAAAATATATTAAAAGCACTTGATGCAGTCTTTAATATTGGTCAATATTTTCCTTTTAATTCTATATTTTTGACAACAATCCTATAGTTCCAGCTGATGGAAAAATAGTTGACTGTTTCTTGCAACCAGCTGGAGGCTAGTCCATGATTCTAAGGCCTTGCATTACCTGTAAAAGAAAGAACAAACAGTATGAACATTGCAGGATCAGTCCCAGGGTTTTGTGGTCTGAATGCTCCAATGTGTATGTTAGAAAAGATTAGACAGGGAAAACATGCATTCATGTAAATCCTCACATTTCTCATCTTCCATAGATATGCACGGTATCTGTACATATCTTCTCAGTTTAAAGTCTGATATGCTGCAATGAACGGTGATGATAGAATACAATAAATGCATTCTACTGGCAAAAAGATGGGAAAGAAAATGAAAGGTATTCCTAAGACTTATTCATTGGCTTTTGTACTCATGCTTTGTTTCAAGTGCAATCCATCAACTGCTTACAAAAAGCATTTAGTTATTGAGAGTATTTGCATCCTGTCTCAATGTCCTTCTAGTCAATGCATTTGTTTTTATGACTTATAAAAGAAACCTCAAATGTTTTGATGTTCATACAACTCTGTTTCTCCTGAGTGAACCTCTTCTCTCAGTCCAGATCTCTGGCTAACACATTTCCACCTCCAGACCTTTGGCAAGGAAGAACAACAGGAGCAATGTTAGCCTGCAAAGCTGAGCTGGAAGACAGGTTGCTCTGACTGTGCAGGTAGTGTTTCCAGCTCTGTTGTGCCTGTTTTCTCCCAAGAAAGAGTGATTTGTTAGGAAGACTGAATAGCCATCATGTAACACCCTTACACAACTTGTTCCCTCTCCCTCTGCTGCTGAAGCAAAGGCAAAAACTCCAACTGATTTCAAGAGGAGCAGGATTGGGCCCTTAGGCTGTACATAAGTGTCTGTGTTGGAAAAAAAAAAGTACGATGTTGGATGCTTCTTATAATATAAGATTAGATCAAATCCTTTCAGTGCCCTGAAGCTTTATACCTTAATGCTGGGCTACCTGTGGCAGATAGCAAGTGAATGCCTGTCAGCATAGATCATCCTCTCAGTGTTCACTAAAAATGTGCAATTCTCATTTTGCAGCATTTGAGATCTTTTTAAAAATGGAGTCAAGTGGGAATAGAATGTAACATCAAGACAAGTAGCTTCAATTTTTACCTGATCATTGGCATATTCAAGGTATTTTGTATATAGTGATGCCTGACAAGCAGTCAATGGACAGCCAGAAAATCAGTGAGTTGATAGTAGTCTTCTCATCAATGTGAATGAAAAATGTATGTAGCTAGTCTGAGGGAACAGCTCACCAGGCAAACAAACTGCTGTTTGCAACACAGGCAAAATATGCTGGTGATTATCGTGTGAAAGCAATACTTCCTGTCCTATCTGTAATGTGCCCATGAAGGAAACCTTCTGTCTGGAGCATGACCTTGTCCTGTGAGTGCTCAGTGCCACAGCAGCACCAAGGCCCATAGCATGTCCCCTTGCTGCTGGTCTTCAGGCTGGGTGACCAGCTCTGGGTCTCCTGGGCTCCTGGGCAGTGGGGACAGGATAGTGAGCACCCGTGGCCTGTCCCAACCCCACCGCTGTGCTGGGCAACTGGGAAATATGGTGATTAGACTTGACCACAAAAGACAGCATGGCAAAATAGTTTCACATTAGGGTGTGTTGTAAGAAGCCTCTCTGGAGAGTGTGCATGTCTAAATCTTTCTGGCTTTGGGTGGTTCACTGGAGCTTCTCCTGGTGCAACCTCTGCTTGAGATCAGAGCTTTGCCTTTGTGTTTCACACAGTCCTGCCTCACCAGTACTTCTATTTTCAACAGAGGACAAATCTCCTAGACCTTGGGCTACAGAGGTGAAATTTGGAGACCTCTGGCTCTTTCTATGACCTGCATTTTATGTAGGAGTTGGACAAAGATGAAATGGGACAAAGCATTTCTACCCCACACTTTCATGACTGGAATTTTGAGCCATTCATTTTTTTTTGGAATTAAAGGCTGCTTTTTGCATAAGTAATATACAATAACTCGGTGAATACCAATTAAAAGCATATTTCACAAAATTAGGCTTTCAGTTGCCTGTTCCGTTGAATATCAGTTGGTAATAAGCTTTCCTCATTTCCCTGAGCATGTAATTTTTCCCTTGAATTCTTGAGTCACTGCTTTGATCACTTCTTGATTGCTTAAAGGCTGTGAGTCAGTAATATTTCCCAGTTTCATTGTCACATCAAAGATCTTTGAGGGGCTTTCTCCAACAGAAGGCAGCCAAGGTTCCTCGTTGACATAGTTCATCACCATGCTGAAGCTATGCTGCACAAATGAAAATAAGGAATAATGCATCACCTTTAGCCATTCGTGTAATCATTTGAATAATATGTATCACCTTCTTAAATGGGCCAGCTGCTACACAGCACTTTTTTTTTTTTTGCTTGAATTTTTACACTTGAAAATATGGAGGGCAAACATTAAACAGGAAAGGTGATTTTCATCCAGACATGCTGATGAATGGAAGCAAAGGCAGTTGCTTTGCTCTATTTGCAGATTTCTGCAGTTCCTTTATTCAGGTATTATGACATGAACAATTCTGTTGCTCAAAAGCCTCACATTTTTACAGAAGCATCATTTAATGTGATAATATGCAAAGTATAACAAAAGCCCCAAACAATATAAATAATTTGTACAGGATTCAGACTTCCAGTTAGGTACAGGAGTGCTCTCTTGAAATGAGCAATTCACATCACATAGAGGCAGTTTGTATCACTTGAAATTGCTGATGTGCCTCAACATGGTAAGGCAGATCCTGATGCTCTGCCCTCGCTTGGTTTTGGTTCAGGGTCCTTTGTGGAAAAAAGGCAGATTTTCAAAGAAGCTTTGGATTTCCAAAGATCTCCAAGAATAACTTGAGGGCAAGATCATGATCTTCACCTGCAAATCCAGCGCAACCTCTGCCATCCCTTGTGGATTAACTCATGTGCTGGAGGAAAAAAGCCCTGTGGAGACGGACCAAAAGCTAGACATGGCTTTCTTTGGCTTGTGGGAAGAAGGAAAACCTGTAATTTTCAATGCTGGTGGCTCCTGTGGGGCTGCCACTGGTGTCTCCAGGCTTACAGTTTTGGACACCAAACCCTGTTGTGCTGAAAGAAGGACATTACGCCCAATCCCATCTGCACCATCTTCACCTTTCCCCCTTGGTCAGAGGGTCTGGGTGTGCACAAATACCCCTTCGGGATACTTGGCCAGTCCTGCCTTCTACAGAGGGAGAAATGGCTAGGAAAGAGCCTGTCCGGACATTGCTTTTGGGGAAGGGGCTTGCATAGGTGTTACCTGGAAGCAAAAGTTCTGTCTGAGTGTGGAAATTAAATTTTAGCTCTGAACAAGTGGCAAATTTAACTTCTTCAGGAGCTGCAATTATTCCCACTGTTAACTTCGTTGCCATCATACCTAGAGCAAATAAATTACAAGGGGAAGGGATTTAAAGGGACACTGTCGCCTTATAGATCCTATGCTGCAAACAAACAAATGCCTTTACCTGTGTTACAAATCCCACCTTAATGTTATTAAAAGTGAAAGAATTTTTAAAAATCCAATTTACTTGTCACTCTTTCTGCTTTGTTTACTGGTTGTGTTTTCTCACCATGGACAATAGAAATCAATGAAGTCAGATTTGCCTGTGTTTGAGTCACTTCCACTTTTAGGTTTTCAGGTTTAGGGCGGAAAGTTCAGGGGAATGGTTATTTCATCAAATGCAATTGTTTTCACTTGCAATTAAAAAAAATCAATGGCACCGTTTCTATTCGGGCATATGTTTTGTAAAAGTCTGCTTCTGTGAAATTTAAACTTTGGACCAACCTTGGCAGTGTCCTTTGAAAGATGTAGCTAAGTAAAACCTGGTGCTAATAAAAATAATGCTTTTCATTACCATGGTAGATGGGAGACCAGTTATGCAGCAGGACTCCATCTTAATAGATGTTGCATAAATAAGGGATAAAATACAGCCAGAGCCTCTGAAACAAGGCGTAGATCCATCTCTAACAAGAACAAGGATAATGAGACACTGATATTCAGCACTATGAGCCATGATTTCAGCAGCCCAAGAAACCCGTTCTTGTAGGTAAGATGGCAAAGGCTGTTCTACAGAGGAATATGAAAGCAGATAAAGCAGTAACTTTGCAGATATTTACATGAGATTCTCATAAGCACAAGGGGCAGCTTTTGATCAAAGGATATAAATCTGGGTGAATCTAAATTTTTTTTAATTTTTTTTTTCTCCTATGCTGGAGTTTCCTATTCTGTGCTACCGCAGGAGGGCTCAATTTACGTCCTCATAATGGTATGCAAGACTTGCAAAATGTATCCCAGATGGGGCATGCTCTCTAGATAAGGCTTTCTTCTTGTTCCACCAGGACTGAAATTTGGGGAGTTGCTGAAAGAGTGAATCGCATTTGGCCTCAAGTCTCCATTTAGCCTTATTAAAGGGTCTCCATTTGTTACAGACTAGTGTGTACTAATGAGATACTGTCAACAAAATCTAAATTTTAGTAAAAATACAGCATTTTAATAACTAAGAAATGTATTTGTTTAAAAGCATACAGTCAGCTAGAAGAATTTGCAATCTAAATTAGGTTTTTATTCATAACAATTCAGTGGAAACTTCATCGATTCTAAGAAATGAACCTTGTGGTTTGCTAATACCTGAGAAGACTAACCAGAGTGCCCTTGTGCACCCAAAGACCCCCACTTCTTTCCTGCTGAACTGAGAGAAATGGTTGCACACAGCAATCTCTACTCTGCATGACTGGGCACCACTAATAGGCTGGCTAGTGTTTCATGGATATGGACTACTCATGTACAGTGTGTCTGGAGTGTCACCTGCTGAAGGCAAAACCACAGAAATAGGCTATCAGGGACAGAGCACTTCATTTTCATCTTAGAGAGGTGATGAAAATACCAAATCAAGGCTCAAAAGAATGGAAAATGTCAGTTCCAGATTTTCCATATCGACCATTGGGAGATGTCTGGATCCGAGTACTGTATCTTGGGCTCCTTCAGGACAGAATTCTCATCTGAAAGGAGCTGTGTTCTTTTGTTGTTTTGTTTTTGTTATATTTTGTTAGTTTAAAAATACTGAGAGTACAGGACACTGCTTCCTCGTGATGCTGCCTGCATGCCTGATGGTCACTGCTCCTCCTGAGGAGCTCAGGTTCTCACAGGCAGCATCTAATTACTACAAATACCTGCAATGTTTCGTTCCTTTCTCCTCCTTAACATAAAACTTTAGCTTTGGAGGAAAGTGGAATCTGCTTCCCTGACATTTCTAAATCCCCTGCTGCCGCCTGACGACACCCGGCAGGGTGGCAGACCCTTGACCGAGATCAGGTTGCCTCCAGGTGAGCTGGCAAATTGCTCCGAGGCCCAGAGGGGCCAGGTCCCTCTAAGGCTATAGGTGTCATGGGCAGGAAGCTCCCAGACAGCAAAGCCTCTTGTACTGGCCGGCTGGGAGTTGTTTTTGAAGGGGGGAGAAGTGGGGGATAAGAAAAGAAGACCTTGTAGAAAGTTCCAGTCTCTATTCATAAGGCTTGTGATAAAAATGACCTCGTGTTTTATGGTGCAGCAAACAGAGCTGAAGAATGCAGTCCTGGGGCCAAGGGAAAGTGTTTCTTTGACAGGTTAGAGACACTTGAATCACACAGTGGCTTATTTCACTGTTCTCTCCTATTCTTGACGGTGCAGTGTTTAGAAAGGCTCTCTCGTAGCGGCATTGAGACGCTGAGGCTTTAGTGTGGATAACTCAGCTGCACTTTGCCATTTGTGCACAGCTTTTTGCTTTGCTGAAGGAGGGATGAGATCCTGCCTTTCAAAGACATCTCATAACCCATCTTTGTGCCTGTCTGTCTGTCTGTCTGTCATAGATATGAGCTATGATACAAAAAGCCCTCAGGAGCCAAATTTGCTGGGGAATTAAGCACTTAATACAAAGGCAGCCTTCTGCAATAAATGCTAGAAATCATTTGAAAATACTTTTATTGCTTTAAAAGAACCTGTATGCATGAAACCTGTTCTTCCTCCAAACACTGTTGATATTATATGCAGTTACTATGAAGCTTAGAGTGACCAATGTCACTTCTACTCTTTGTCTGACACATTCAGAAACTTCCCCCTTCTCCCATTTTCACCATATAGCATCATTTTCTTCATCTTTTCCAAGACCTCTTGGAAGTATACAGACATGTGAGTACCACCTGGATTGCCCAGTTTCTCAGCTCAGCTTCCGTCTAAATCTCTCATAGAAAAAAAGAGTCCAAGGGCAGCCAGCTCCAGGTTCTGGGGCAGGAGATGACCTTTTGCTTGGTTTCTTGTGAGTCTGGAGATCTAAAACCTCTATCAAAAGTGTCACACTTAGGACAGAGCAAACACAGCTTTTGGCCCCGACATGTCATCAGGTGCTCAGTCTTTAGAGATGCTTCCAGCTCCTTCAGTTTTAACTTTTTCTCACTTGAAGCATTGCAGAAATATGCATTTGGGTGGAAATTTCTCTTCCTCAATGAAGGTTTTCCTAACTGCTGGCTCCTGGCTCTTTGTCTGTTTTTTTTTTTTTTTTTTTCTTTTTCTTTTTCTTTTTGGAGAGGCCCTACCCTCCCGTATAGACACAAGAGATTTCAGCTGAAACACAAGTCTCCCCTTTGCTGTCTCTCTCCCCTCTTCCCAAGACTTAAGAGGAAATCGAATGCTGCAACATAAGCACACGGGTTACACTTATATTTAGTTCAATGGCTTCTTCTTTCTAACAGTTTACTTTGTCTCTTCTAATTCAAGCATGTCAGTAGCAAGTATCATATCTGTGACATCGATAATAAAAATCCCATTGTAAATGCCGGGGTGTCATTTTCCATTCTGCCTAAACAATCCCGAGCTTTGTACTTCCTGGAGTGGCCTCTGTCTTTCACAGGTGACATTTGCAAATGGGGATCTGCATGTGTAAACCACACAGCTAACCACCTAATTTCCATACACACAGGCTAGAATTAGCCCCCTCTGTGTCAGTGATGAGGCTAGTCTGGGGAAATTTGGCTGTCATGTTTACAACAAGTCCCTTTCCCCTTGGCCAGGGTGCCATCCTGGTGAGGTGGTGGAGGCCCACAGTGTGCCCTGTGAGGTACAGAGGAGCTGCATGCCCTTCATTTCAAAAGGGAAACTGGGAAAACCATCCACAAGCTTGTGTGCTTTGACTCTAGAATGCTTTTCTTGAGATGCTTTGGTGAAGGGTGCCAAGGGAAATTGATACCTGACTTTTGTGGAAAGAAGCCGATGCCTCCAGCACTTCTATCGTCCTGGATGGAGCCTCTCTGCAGGCTCATGTCTCAGAGACATTGAAGATGCCGCTCCTGGGAGGGCAGGGCTGATTTTGAGCCAGCCAGGAGCTTTTCAGCATCGTTGCTGTGGTTCCTGCTGAGGCAGCACTGCAGCATCAATGCAGAAGGGCTGCGTTCCCTCCTCAGAAGAAGTGAAAGGTTTTCAGAAAACATGGCCTCTGAAAGGCTCACTTTATTGAGCAGGGGGGTCAAAATTGTGTATTTTTGTGGTATGATTTTTAGAATTCTTCTTAGAATTATACCATTATTTATATATTCTTATAAAGCTCAGCAATTATTTTAAATATCTACCAATATATACCAAAGTAGGTAAAAAAGAATAATTATGAGACCATTTGGCATGGCTACAGCATCTGTGGAAAAGACATCTTTTATGTGTAACACAATTTGTCCAGAATTAATGAAAATATCCAGGGCTGGTTTTATGAAGTAATTTGTCACATTAAACAAAAAAAACCTAAGGTTACATTGGACATGAAAAGAAACTCCCTGAAGGTCAAAGCAATTAAACATTGGAACAACCCATCAACCCAGAGGTCACCAAGGCCTCATCTAATGAGAACGTTCAAACAGAAGGAAATCCTGCAATCATCTCTACTCATTTCTTCACCAGGTTAAATACCCATTTGAAGTCCTGGCGCAGTGCAGCCAATGGAAAAATTCCCAAGGGCTTTATTGGGACTGTGTTTTTTGCCTGGTGTCTAATAAAACCTTTGTATCTTAAGCAGAACTGGAATAGTTGTGAATTTGCATCTTCCATGAATTCCTGTGAGCCAATGCACCTGCAAGGAACCTAGCAGTAGCATCTTCAATAGCCTTGTCTTTCTTCCTTTCTTCCTCTGTTTTAATATTAACAGCTGACATTTGGCTGTTATGAACATAACAGCCATTATGTCATAATCCCATTTCATTGTTTTTGAGGGAATTTGTTTGTTCACAATCTAAAAAGAACTAGCACAGAAAGCAATTTTAGAAGATTACAATCCAAAAGAAAGAGAATGATTATACAAATTTGGCAAGACTTTAGCATACTTTTAGTATTCAGTCATATCTTTTCATAGTTTGGAAATCTCAGTAATAAAAAGGACTCATCACTAACAATCTGAAAATTTGTGTGCTGCCCTAACCTTCTAGAAGTAGATGTAATAAGATTTATAAATACCTCTCCTTTAAAACTGATTTAGAAAAATGCCAGGTAAGCTCACACAGATTTGAGGAAAGAACTATGTGGGTCAAGTGCTACACATTTCTTGTAAGCCCTGAATGGGCAAACTGTTTTACAGCTGGTAATGACAGCAGAGCCCAGAACAGTTTCTTGCCATCTTGCCATTTCTTTCCTTTGGGCCTTTCTGCCTTGGTGTTTTTGTTAATACTGCTCCCTCTTGATTTTCACCTTTTTTTTTTTTTTCTTTCTTCTTTTTTTTTTTTTCTTTTATGGATATCTGATAAGTGTGGTACAATACTAGGTTGTCTGGTAATCATATTTTATAGGTTATAATTTCCATAGGCACTTCTCTGCTTTAGTGCAGGAGCTTTTATTAAAGACAAAGCAAGCCAAAAAAAGGAACCAATGGCATATTTAATACAAGTTTATATTAGGTAACAGGATAAAAGACATAAAATGTTCTTGGAACTACATACCGATGTCTGTCCATGTACTAAGGTAAGGTCCATGTGATTCTATTTGGGGACTGGGGGTGAAACCAGTGAAACAGGTTGGAGTTCATTATGTAGTGATAAAACATGCAGTAGCTTTTCATTTAGAGCAGGCTACATCTTGATCCTGTTAGATTAAGAATATGCTTCATTTATCAGGCAAAATTTGGTATTTTGTGCTTTTTAGCCAAGTGGGATATAATGCATTCCTGTTTTCTACACTTGACTACTCATCAAATTTTAAATCATATTGAATAATAATGGTATTCTGTAGTGTGGAGGTGGTGTTGCAAGTAAAGATTTCTCTGGTAATCACGGATGCTGATGTTTTATCAGCAATCACCAGATAAGAATGGGAAATGGCTCAAAACACACACTTCATAATGAGTCATCTAATACCTCACTAATTCTTTGCTGCAGATAATAATATTGTTGTTCTAACCACGTTGGACATCATTCATGCCTTGCTTTTCTTCAGCAGTTGTTGAGTTTAAGGGTTCATTTTAATGTGCTTTCTTCAGCAGAATGTCAGACACTTGGAGTGTGGAGACAGTGGTGATAGAGCTGTATGGAAAAGTTTCTTTTTCTACCCCTCTGAAGTATTCTTGATTAGTATTCATACTTACCACAAAGAGGAGAACAAGCATTTGGAGTTCTGAAATGCAATGGTAATAAGACATGAAAAAATATTCCGAAGTCGGAAAATTCAGAGTCTACTTTCTGCTGTACTCCCAGTGTCAGGAGGTCCAAAAAAAAACACCATCCTCAGATGCAGGTGACCCCCTTACTTACTCAAAGGGAGGCCTCAGCAGCTAAGTTCTTTTCTCACATCACCCTATATCTATTTTCTTAAAGGAATCACTTTTTAAACATGACACAGCAGCATTTTTTTTTCCAGAGAAGCTGCTTATGTCCTGCCATAATGTCCTGAATACGTCCTGTCATGCCATTCTGAATGACACTAACACAGTCCTTACAGGTTTAAGGCAGTGTCTGTAGGAGAAGGGAGAAATTGGGGCAGTTCTAGAAAATTGTACAGGTGTTTATCTTTAAATGAGTGCTTTGTAAGGCTAAATGGCAGTTCTTTAAAATAATAATAATAATAATAATAAACAATAAATCAGAAGGCTCCACCAGATTAAAAACAACAACAAACAAAACCAACCGAAAAAAAACAAAAACAAAAACATTTTGAACATTACTTTTTAAATTACTTTAAAACATGCCAATTAATGGCTTGCAGAGCATGGCAAAAGGGTTGGTTCATATTCACTCTATCAGGCAAATGTAGAGAAGAGTGGGGCAGGACAGTCCAGAGTGAATATATCAATTGCACTGTGCTAACCTTACTGTGCCAGGGATGAACTTGGCCACATCAGTGGCAGAAGGGCTCCTGCCTGATAACAGGAAAAGACAATCAGGGAATGTTTTTTTCCCCCAAGAACTGCTTTCTGCCCCAGATGTTACTTCTTGGAAACATCTCAAGAGTGGACATTAACACTGCCTGTCATCTCCCTGTTACATGTTTGCAGTGTATGCATTTTCTTCTGAGCTGGTTTTGTCTGCTCTTCATGGCAGAAAAATACGCACTTTTAGGGCATAATTCCTTTTATCTACTGTTACTTGAGGAGAAGCATTGCTTTCTGGTTAATAAGTCCTTAAAATAAGTTCTTAAATAAGTCCTGCTCCAAAGGCCTTGTGGAGATCTGTGTTTTCTGGGGCTCCCTATAGGAGAGGCCACAAGGCCTCCTCCTTTCCCTCTCAAATTTTTCCCTCAGAATTTCTTTTCTGAGATTGTGAGGCCATGCAAACTGAAAGGATAAAGTTTAAATGAACACACAGTGATACTTGATTTAAACCCGGTCTAGACTTTTCATCTTGTGTGACTTGTTTTTCTCTGGAAAGGACAGAAAAAGGAAGATGGGGCACAGTGAAGGTGAGGGGTCTCCCTGCTTTGCAGTTCAGCTGCAAAGTTCAGTACAAGCATCAGCTCTGGGGACATGTATAGGGAGCATAAAAGGGAAGGTGGAGACTTTGAGAGAGGTTCTGTGTGAACCACAGAGGAGGAGATGCCTCGAGAGCTCAGTCTCAGCAGTGCAGTTCCAGGGGCAGCGCATGAGGCCAGTGGGAAGCATCATGTTCTGGCTTTGGTTTTCAGTGGGTGGGTACAGAAAGAACTGTGAATTTTAACAGTTTCCTACCACACTAGCACAGCCCAGTTTGTCCCAGCTCTTTTTTATTTATTTTATTTATTTTATTTTATTTCATTTTGTTTCATTTTATTTTATTTTATTTATTTATTTATTTATTTTCTGCTTGTATAATAAAGTCCTGTGAAAAGGGTATTGAATTTAACAGGTGCCTGTAGAAAGGGCTAATAACAGTCTTGAATCCAGGCAGAACATGAGTGCAACCCATGCCTCAAATATTGACAGACAGCAGAGTGGTGGGCATCCAGCCCTCCAGGAGGCATGGGGGAACCTGCCTGCTTTCAAAAATTCTCCTCCTCCGAAGTGGAGGAAAGATAATGGGCTTTTGTACTAAGCATGGGACTGCTAATAGATACTTGTCTTGCTGACATTCCTTTACTGAAATTATTACTTGTTCCATCTTACACTGAAGCAAGATTAAAAAAGGCCTAGAAAGTTATTGCTTTATTGGAGCCAGAAATCTATGCAGCACCAGGAAAGAAACAAGGATCTAACCCAAATTCCTATCTACAAGTTGGAGGGGAGTACTTAATTGTCTTTTCCAACAGATACCACCGAACAGAAGAAGTCTTAAGAAGAAGCTGACTTTCTGTTGACAGAGATGGACACAGACATTGAATGATCTCAGGGCCAAAACTAAAAGACAAATGTGGCTGGATCAGCAAAATGTCATGGTTAATAGTATCAAAAGCAACCAAAATAATTAAAAAGCAATAGGTCAGCCACATTGCCACACTCTGATGACTGTAATAAATAATTAAAAATTCAAAACAATGCAGCCTCAGTATTATGGAAATCAAACTGGACTTTAGGGAAATTTTTTGTGACTAGATGGTCAGACATACAATCATCTTCCCCTTCATCCCCCCAGTATCCTTTTCCAAGGTCTTAGGAATGGGAGGTGAAAGAGAAGGTGATAATTCAAGATGATTGGAAGACAATGATAACTTATTTATGATAACTGAATAATAGCGGCACAATTCAAAACAGATAAAGTAAAATCACAAATAAGCTGTAGGATTATCCATGCTGAAATAAAAGGACTCAACACTCACAGAGACATTGATTGTACTTAGGGGTATTTTGGGGCTGGATCATACAATGCTTCTACATGGACTTAATTTACTCCCCTTAGCTCTGAGAATGTCAGTGGACTGTCTCCAGCACATCAAATTATGTCTGCCTAGATTTGTGCAGGATCAGGCTGTAGGGTATGACCAGAGATGACCAGAGAAGGAGATGAGATATACAAATAATTAAAAGGTGACAGAAGAAGACAGCGAATTTTTCTGCAGAAGTTTCAGAAAGGAGTTTTGCTGTGTAACGAAAAGAGCTCTTGATCAATTTGAAACAACTTAATAGGACTTGAAGGCTAGCTAGACTTTTGCTTTCTTAAAGTGACACTGTCAAATAGTTTGGATGCACTGACATCCTATTATACTATATAGGACAAAATTGTAATTTCTTTTTGGTTTATTTTCCTGTGTTCAGTTCTGGAAACACAGAAGTCTGAGTATTCCATGAAGGTGAAATACTGAGCCACTATCATCAAACACAACATTACCACTGACTTGCGCTGTGCCTGGTGCCTTTCTGTGCACCAGTGGGAAGTTAAATAAGTACAATTCCACTGACCAACCCATAAATGCAATGCAAGGAAAAAACATAAACAAAGCAACACAGAGCCAGTACAGGCATTATCATTTGGATTTACTAGCAAGCAAATTAATAACATGTTAGAAATAATTTAGGGTAACTATTACACCTGCAGACCTGATGGGACCAAGGTGGTATGGACAGGTGGACCACGCACCAAGTGGGTGCTTAGCTGCTGGCTGTGCCAGGGTGATCTTCCTGCGTCTCCCATGTACAGGAAACAATTTTGGAAGTCTGAATTTTTTTATGGGATTGAAAAAATATAATTGACTATAGAAAAAATTAGGTTGAATAACGTAGCTCCCTAACATTTGTATAACAATACTTAGTTTTCCTCCTCACCAAGGGCTGCTGTGTTATCCATGTAGTGATTCTCTCTGATTCACATTTCTTTTTGGCTTAAGCAACTTTTTTTTCTTTTTGTGGATTTTGTTGAGTATTTTTCAAGTCTCCTCTCATCCTTCCATATTTCTGCCATCCACTTTTTTTTTTTTTTTTCTTTTTTTTCTTGCTGGCTTTACATAAGCTGCACTTCCCTCTTGTAAAAAATCTTTCTGGCTTAGATTTTCCTTTTATAGATTTTCCTTTTAACATTTTCAGTTTTACCAGGCTGTTTGATTTCTGGCTCTTGCTTTATTATTATTTTATATTATGGGGCCTTCCCATCAGCAGCTTCAGTCCAGTCAGTGGGTTGAGTCAATGTTTCTACCTACTCACCCACTTTTGCTGGAGCATCCAGCTGCTGGTGCACTCAAAATGCTCCTGGGGTTGTGCTGCTGTCAGGGCTTGGGCTCCACTGACTTCTCTGCTGCCAGTCACAACCAACACACAACAGCATCATAATCAATGCATGGGGTCCTAGTGAGATGTCTAAAAGCTACCTTGTGGCTGTGTATAACGCATTGAACAAGAACTTGAGTGTATGATGAGCATATGATCCACAGCCCCAAATTACTGACCCTTACCTAACCAACTCTACTAAGTGCTTTTCTGGTACGAAGTGCCTGGAGGCAAAGGCCTGGAGGAAGAATTTAGGCTTCCAGTGAGGGAGAAAAAAGAAGATTATCTGCTCTGTGAGTTCCTCAGATATGCAAATGAAGACTAAATGTGACTAGGATATGACAGGGCTGAGGTGTAGAGGAAGACAAATGTGAATAGAAACTCCCTAGGAGGGCAGAAACTGGAAGTCATTTCTCAGGCTTTTTGTCATAAAGGCATCCAGTCACCTCAGTTGCAGGTCATGATGCAAATAAATGCCACCTACCCTATCTGAGCTAGTCTTAGGGTATGTGATACAGGCCACAGCTCATCCCATCTCCCCACTGGTCCTTGCTTGGGGAGGACAGTGCAGAAAGTCTGAGGTCAGGGTGTTCCTGCTGTGGGGTGGGAAGTTGAATGCCAAATTTCAGGCACAGGAAAAGCCCTGTGGAGGAAATTTGGCCTCTCCTGGGACCTGGAAGAAGGTGAAGTGGCAGCATCCACTGCTTCTGTGGGCTTCCTCATCCCTTCCCTGGGACTGACCCTTCTTAGCACTGGGGCCCCATGGGCAGCAGGAGCAGCTGTGCCTGTCCTATTTTTTGGGTCAGAGCAGCTGCTGGGGCAATGTATACTGCTATCAACAATTAGTAAGCATGGAAGAAAGCAAAAGATGCATTTTGACATATACCTTAGCTTCTTTCACTAAGATTGTCAAAGTAAAATATATCAAAATCCTTTCTGGTCTAGAAGTCACATTAATCAGTACTTTCCTTGACATTTCTTGGTGCATAAATCCAATTTAACAATTTATCAGTAGAATGGAGGAGTTCAAACATCTCTTAAACAAAATCATGATTTATACAATTATTAGTTTTGAATTAAAGTTTCAAGAGAGTAGAGAAGAGAAAGGCATAGAGTTTGGCATATCCGCCAAACTGCAGATTTCATGTTTGCTGCAGTGGCATCCATTGCAGTGATTCTACAGCATTCAGTCAATTCATACTTCCTAACGATGCTGAATTTGGTTAATAATCTGGTTACTGATAGACAGCATGATCTATTACTCTTACTGAGAGCTTGTACATCACTTCTCAGCTATTGGATCCCCAAATGTATGCTTGGCACTGAAGATACTGGCTATGACTTTGATGTCAGCAAATCCATAATGAAACCAAGGCTCCTACAAAGATTTTGGTAGAAACATGTTAGTCTCAGAGCTGTAAGAGACAGGAGCCATAGTAAGCACAGTGGATCAAGTTCGCTACTGAAATTGATGATGGTATAAATGGCAGCTCAGATAAGATCACGTGCTGGTATAAGTAGTGAAAAGGATAATATACTGATTCCGAGTCAGATAACCTGTGAAGCTTAAACTAACAGCTATCAGAAGAGGGCAATGCACAGATAACAGCTAAACAAAACATTCCCTTAACCAAGATCTTTTCGTGTTGCCACCTTTCCATGCCACCACTGGTGCAGGAAGAGAGCACCTATAAATATCACATTAAAAAGCTATTGTTGGATTTTCTGTTGCAAAATAGGAAAAACAAAACCAAAACAGTGGAGGAGCAAGATGTTTTTAGTATTAAAACACTTGGAGAGGTCACAAGTCTGCTTTCTGTACACTTTCCTTGGTCCTCCACCATTTAATAAAATATTCACTTATATAACCTATTCACTTTGGCAGCTATATAGTGCCTTATCACTTATTGCTATCTTACCACTTTATAGCTGCTGTAGAAATTACACCAGACTTCAAATTTTGTTAGATATTTAGTTGCTTAATTGTTTTTTTATTTTGCCTAAGAAATTGATTCATAGGAAAATATTGCCACACTTTTCCCCCCTTCCCCCCTGTCTAGCAATCTTATCCACAGATCAATTCTACTAACTTGTGATTGCATTTTATTTAAAGCAAAATGATTGGATGGAGTTTTGATTTAAGGAAAAATAGCAGGATAGGGAGAAATCTGATGCCTTGCCAATAAAAATCAATTAATGTGGGAACGATACAGATAGAATCAGAAAAGCCTCAATTTGTCCTGAAACAGGTATACCAAGATGCAGTCAACCTCAAAGCAAGTGGTTTTACATCTTTTTTTTTTTTTTTTTTTTTTTTCTACCTCTAGTTTTCAGAAAAGGTACTTAATGCAAGCAAAGCTAATTAGTTGCTCTGTGAGCTTTGAGATTTGCAAAAATTGATTTTCTATTGCACTGTGTCTCCTGGCTGGACCTGCTGTGTCTGCTAGGGCTTGAGCAATGAGCAGTTTCTGTAGGGGCTGGGGCAGTCCTTCCTCTGGGGTGGTTCTGCGCCCTGTAGCTGCCTGCCCAGCCAGGGCACTGGTAAGGTCTGTCTCCACCATCTGCCTCTCTTTCATTAGAAACGTTTGGGAATTAGGATGGCTTTGGACGTTGAGAATTTCTACTGGCTTCATCTGAAATTGCTAATGAGTTCAGAAGAAAGGTGGGGTTGAGGGGAGATAACATGTCTGTCTCTCTTTCATACACACATGCATACATGTGTGTACCAATATGTGAAAAACCAACATGACCATGTAAGCCTTATTATTTTCTTAAGCAGCCAGATTCAGAAATTCCCACTGATGCTGCAGAGCTATAAGGCAGGAGTGTTGCTAAATATCACTGGTGGGTCAGCTGGCTTGATGCTAGAATTACATTGGGAGTTATGCTAAATGCTTTGAGTCCTGTTTTACACGGGGCATCATCCAGGTGAATTATAGCGAGCATTTCCTGGCTATGCAATGCCAATCTGCAGGGACACAAAGGTTATGAGCTAGAGGAGTTGGGATGTATGAGCGTCTGGTGTAGAAGAGAGTGTTCCAGCTGCAACTTTGATGATTTTGATGTCATATTACTTCCAGATGACACCAGGACCAGGGAACAAGAAATCCATCAGGGCCAGCAGGCAGAGAAAGAGCACGTGGCTCAATGGGTTAAGTAACAAGCAAAAGCTACCTCCGCCAAGAGGGTGGTGAATGAATGAGCGCCGTCCCCCTCCAAGTTCCAGCAGTGACCAGGATTCCTTTCCCAGCCCGCCCCCGGGATTCCTCAGGCAGGAGGAAAAGGGAGAAAAGCAAACCCTTTCTCCTGGCTGGGCACAGCGGGGTGCAGAGCAGCAGCCCCCTGCCTGCGCTTCCCTGCCACCCCCATGCTGGCATGTGGCGGCTGCAGGGGGGTGAGCTGTGGCTGTGAAATGCAAATTTATTTGCAAGGCTCTTGATTTCACCAAGGAAAAAAACAGAAACAAAAACAAACAAACAAAAAACCACACACAAAATTCAAGTGAGTAAAGCCACATGAATGGGAGGTGATGTATACCCGGGTTTGTCCAAAGAGAAAGATGAATTGAGGTCTCTTTGAAAATGTGGCTGTCCCTTTTCTTTGAGCAGGATAAATAAGAAGTCAGTGGCAGATAGTAATACTTCTCCAACCTTGTACCTTGGGGATTTCAGCACATTATTGAATTATCCTCACTTACCTGTCTTAAAACAGATCTTTGCAGGTGTCAAGTCCTATTTGCCTCATTTTGGAGGGGGGAAGCACTGAGTATTGGTGAAGGGTTTTGTCCAAATCCTCCAGCAAATCTGTAATAGAGACAGGAAGCAGAATAACTTGATCAATTAATCTGCCTGCCTACGTGTTATATATGTTTCCCTTTACTCCAAAAGGCTTCAAAGATTTACATGTCAAGGGACATTTTTCTAGGGCAAAATCTAATATCCCAAGCCCACTTAAGTGTGCTGTACCTCCTGAAATCAGACCATCCTCAGACTAGGTCCTAAGTGGAGCTCTCCGTGTTTGGCTTGTGATCAATAACTCACAATAACATTTGGACCAAGAGATTATAGACATTAATCTAGCTTCAGAACAATTTAAGATCGTTAACCCACACAAGGGAAAGACAGTGTATGCCTTAGCAAATGTAAACCAACTTAAAAATACCTTTTTTGGACATCTTCTAAAATCTCCTTTATCTCGTCCAGGGGAAGAAGAAAGCTTAGCAAAGAGAACCTGATTGGAAATGCATTCCTCTCTGGTGTACTCTGTTGTCTTTGTCAGCTAATCTTGTATGAATTTGCTGTAGCAGCTCCACAATTCCTGCAAAAACTTGGCTTGTTCCTTTGCTCATATGGAAGTCCTTAGTAGACTCTGGTGATAAACAGAGTGGCATGCCAGCTAACAGCCAGTCATACCACACATACTTTTTGGGTTGCAGTGTTGTTTGGTGGGTACCCATTGATATATAGTTTTGATATGAAGTAGAGGGATAAGTATGAGTAGAGTCCAAGGTTTGGTCTTTGTGGACCAATGCTAAAAGTGCACCTTAGTGATTTTAATCACTCCTGTTGCATATACTTATAAGTTAAACCTAGGTCACAGATCTGTATTTTCTCAGAGGTATATGCAGGTCTTACCTGGAGACACATTTGTCAGCTGGGATCAGGTATACAGATCTATAAGAGATCATTTTGGGTCAAAATGGTCCAGAAGAACAGTTTGTACCTGCTTCCCCATGTTGGCAAAAGGCCAGTCTTGGTTATACCCCTTCTACTTCCCCTCCATCTTCTTCTTTCACTGGCATATTCTGGATAAAATTACTGCTGAGGTTTTGGACATTGGGGTACAATTTGTATTCTGGATAATCCAAAAAAGTCATCATTCCTCCCACTGTGGACATCCCACTGTACTGCCTGGGCTTGACATTGCTTTCTCTACAGCTGGTTCTGTTTGACCAGCAAGTGTTACCAGACATGCAGGAAACTTATTCAGAAATGCTGAGATGCTTTCTTCACCCCATGATGGTGGGACACCATTGTGTCAGGCACCTGATGGTACCAGTCAACATGAACAGTGTGGGAGGTGAGGAGATTTGGTACTGGGGCTTATCTTATGGCCACCTCCTTGAACAGCAAGCAAGATCACTGTGGGAGGAAGAGGTCCTGGTGCTGAGCTGAGGGTACAGAGAGAAGGAGGTGAGTGCAGGCGATGTGTTTCCCAAAATATCAGGAATGGGTTGGCATGTCTGGCTGTAGAGGTGCAGCTTTGTGGAAGATGAGAGAGCTGCACCTGCTTACGGGAGAAATAGATTTGGACTAAAAGACACAAAAGAGCAAATTGTAGAGAAACAGAAATCTACAGACAGAATTATAGATATTGCTGAATCCCCAGTGTATTTTTAAACTTCATTTTAAAGGGAAAACAATGGAAAAAAGCCTCAAAGGCACATATTTAAGTGTTAGTTTCACAGTAATACCTCCTCAGAGATCTGACTTTATCACTACTGAAAGGAGAAAGCAGAAAATGGAATTGTTTTTGTTGTTCTATCATGTTTGTGACATGACGAAAATGTGGAGTTCTTCTGCCTTTTGCTTTTCACCTTGTTGAACTGCTGTCAGACTTCTGTAAATCGTTTGCACCATAAACAAGGTTTGTAAGTGAAAGGGCAAGTGCTGAGAAAAGCCAAAGGCAGAGATTTTGTATTGAATCTTTTCTTACAGAGATAACTAGCTTCAGAGTGGACTGGCTTCACCTAGATCCAGGAAGCAAAGCCAAGTTTCACTGAAGACCACAGCATAATGAAGCTGAAACAGCAGTAAATGGACGAAGAATGAATGTGTTGGTTTGAATTTTACAAAAACAAACAAACAAACAAGTATGATAATTGTGACTGAAGGGACTGGGCTTTAAGCAGAAGCTACTGCCTTGTTTCTCTGTGGCATTTCACAGATGTGTGACAGACAAGCTCTCAGAAAGACAGACATCGCTTGTACAGGAATACTGCCTGGAAACTGCCTGCTGCTGCTGAGATCCATGGCTGTCACTAATCCCCACATAAACTCGGCAAGGCTGTTTGCCCCCCCCACACCAGTAATGGGATATCAAAATAGGGAGAAAAGAGAAAGTGTTTTGCTTGCATACGTGACTATTACTGTGTCAGTACCCAGAGCAGCAGGCAGCTCTGCTCTTTTAGCAGAGAGCCAGTAGAAAAAAAAGGCATCAGCACGATTTAAAGCATGGCAATGACAGGCTGGGATAACCTGGTACCTGTGGTGAGCCACACTTGAACCAGTGAAAAGTGAGGGGTACAGCGAAGGAACCTGCTCCTGCTGTATCTTGCTGGGTAGTGCTGAGCAGCAAAGGAAGACCTGGGAGGTGGGACCACACAAACAAATACTTCTTTAGCTCCCTAGAGATTGTATAACTTCAGGTACACCTGGTTTGTACTTCATTTTGCAAATAGGATACACCTGAAAGATGGAGTATTTAAGGAGCCTGTGATCCATTATTCATAAACCCAAACCCACTTGTGCTGGAGTCTGGTAAGTCCAAGCAGCCTGGTGTGTTTCATGCAAATGCCTGTAGACTTAGGCCAGCTTGTGACTACAAGCAAGGTGATTGGTATCTTCATCTCTTCATGGTGCAGCAGCAATGACTGCCTTTCTGTCTTTCACCCATAGCTCTGTTTTGGTGGTTACACCTGGGACTTCTTAGAAAGTCATGTGGCACAGTACCAATTGGTTTTCTTTAAACCTTGTATTTGTTTCATGTTTTACTATTCTTTTGCTATTGCTTCTGTGTGTCTATGTGAGTTATGCAACTGTGGTTTTAATACAACAATGAACTTCAGAGAACGTTACAGACTTCCAAAATGTAAAATAGACAACAAAAAGCACAGAACCATATCTTAGGAACTAATAGAAAGGATGTAAAGCCTGTAGGTTGTATAAACCCTCACCAAACTTGCTCTGGTGCCTCACATGTTTTTGACTGCCCCTGATTTGCAACTAGTGAGAAATATGGAGCCCTGCCCACAGAGGATGAACACAGGGTCATCCAAAGCAGGTGTTGCTGTAATTATGGTGGGCCAAAAAACAGGGAATGCTCAGGAGCTGTTAGATCTCATGTTTCATATGTGATTGTGGTGCAGGGCTAGGAAGAAAAAAAAAAAAAAGCAATAGAAAAGAGGGCTGCATGATTCCTTACCTTCTAGAAAGTTTGGAAACTTCTTGGGGAAGACTCTACTATACATGTATTAACTAATAAATGCTATCATATTTTATAAAAACATTATATTTTGAATTAACCCAACTAAAGACATTATTTTGCCATGTAGCACAGCAGGCATTAGAAAAATTGGTAGGACTGAACCTCTAAGTTTTCATTCTAGCATCCAACGAAGTGGTTAAGCAATATCTGAGCTACTGACTTTTGTGCCCAGGGATGAAGAAGAGATGCATTTAAAAAACATTGGGAGAAATATTTCATGAGTTTAACCCTCCAGAAAGGGGAGGTATATATTGATCAGCTTTGTTTGGTGAAGCTGGTCAGAAGGTCACACAACTACAGGACATGCAGGTTATAGAAAAAAAGGTTTCTTGGGAGCTGTTTGGAAACACGAGTGGAAGACTGACTGAGCATCTCTATTCCCCCCACAGCCAGCTGGGCACTATGGTCTGGAGGAGGAGGTGGTGTGCAGGAGCAGTGAGGACCAAAAGAACTTGGTTTGCAGCAGAATGTCTCTTCAAGCCAGTGGACAAGTTGAGGAGGAATTAAACCAGAAAAAGAGGAGAGAGGGATTCTAAAGATCTGATTTCTTCAGATGCATACATTTCTGCATCAGTAAAGACGAGAGTGATTTTTGGATCTTCTGATTATTTCATCACAGTTGAATCTCTAAGTGACATGGATTCCTCTCTGGAGCTGTCTGCTTCTTGCCATGCACTGAGTATGCTTAGACAATTAAAGTTTGGCAAAAGGAACTTCTCCTTCAATATTCCTAATTTTTCCCTCAGAGTAACAAGCCTACAGTTTTCCTAAGTGAAACTGTCAGTCTGAATCTTGTCCCCAATGTGTTTCTTAATTACACCATAGCTGTTAAGCTGTAGTGATGTTCCTTGCGGAATGGTCTGAAATTAAAGCTAAGAATAAACTCAGATAGCTTGCTGAAGCAAAGCCTAAGTATTACTTTTTAAGGCAAAAAAAAAAAACAAAAACAACACAACCCCATTTTTTCCTGAGGCTCTAATTGCTTATGAAGACTGCAATGTAATGATGATGAGACAAAAACAATTTAACTTCTGACCCTGTAAATGCATATTATGATTGGCAATAATTATTTTTGGATGCCATGTGGCTTGAGGATGCTCTGGTGCAGTGCACTGATGTCCACTTTGTTCACACAGGTACCTGAAGTGCTGTTACATCTTGTTTCCAGAAGCCAGAACTTGCTGCAAGGGGAGAGTTCAGCTCAAGCCCAGGGTCAATTCTGCAGCCACTGGTAATGCTGAGAAAAGGCTGGTGGGAGATTAGGCAGAAATGCACATTCAATAAAGTCAAAAGGATTTTGTCTCCCTAAAGGTTTGGAAGCAATGAGTTTGTAGATAACTTGATGCCTGTTTGCCCTATGGACATCACTCTTTAACTTCCACTGAGGCAGAGCATGCTGTTATCCTGTAGACACCCAGTGAAGCAGACAAGAAGGATTTTTTCAGTTTTTCTGGCCAGATCTGTAGTATTATTTTTTTTTTTTAGGACAGATCTTCTATGAAAATCATATCAAGTTCAAGGTTATATTTAATGGTGGCTTTACAGTTTGCCAGCTACTAATGGTATTTCTTTGGATGCCTCCAAAACTATCTTAAACCATTATTTTCAGCCATTCCTTTAATTGTCTGTCTAAAAGATCATGGCTTTGAAGACAAAATCCCACAGCTTTACGTCTTCTTGATCTTTCTTTAACTCTACTTGACATTTGGATTTTTCTGTCTCAACCTTATGCAACTGAATTACCTGCAATTTCTTTTAAAATCAATACCTTTGATAACTTTCTATATGGCTTAGAACTCAGAAATAAATTGATTACATAGCATTTTAAAGCCAAATTAAAGCTAAAGATTAAAATAAAAGTTAGAATAATTAATAACAGAATAATTCCTAAAATGTATTTCCTTGCCTAGCCTTGCTTTCTTCTCCTGTTTCTCCCTCTCCAGACAAGACATACCAAACTAGTTTTTTCAACAAAATGATATTTAAAAACTTATTACCATCAACAATGTATGTACAGCAGAGTTTCCTGAAGAGCAAGATATTAGACCAGTAAATGAGTCTCAGAGATTTTTCAGAACGTCAATTTCAAAGTTGATTTGCAAATTGCATTTTGGTTTAGAAACGCTGAACAGACTTCCTCGAAATCCACATTTATCATTACCAAAACATTCTTAGTTAAACATCTTTTGAAAAGATATTTCTTGCCCTAAAACTCTGATACTCTGTGTTACCATCTGGAACAGATTTCATGTTCACTTCTCTGTCTGAATATCCTCCTCACAAAAAGATAAAGGATCTGGAAAGAACACTTTTTTTTTTGTGAATTTAGAGCATTTTTTTTCCTGTTGTGATTACATGCAAACAAAGCTATCAGAAATGAAAAGACAGACAGCTTACTACTGGTCACTGACATCACATGGCACCACATCTTACTGGGACACCAGCACAAACCAGTTGCTGCCTTATGACCTGTTTCTAACAGGAGCAGTGGGGTCATGCCAGGTGGGTCCATGTTTCATGCAGTTGAGGGATACACTGAGGCTGTGAGAATGCTCCTCTCTGAGGGTGCTTGGCATGGGGAGATCAGGCAAGGATGCTTTGAGGGCCTCTCCACAGGTCTGTGCACAGAGTGAGCATCACAAACTTGTCTTCTCATTGATGCCCAGAGTCATGACTGGGCAGCAGGTGAAAACCTCACGGGACCCATTTCTTTTTTAGGGGAGAGATGTTGACACAGTAAAGGAGCTTTTACATAGTGGAGCATCCTACTAGGTGGCACCTGGGGAGCCTTTTCTGAGATGCAGATGGCAGCAGGATGTAGATGATTGATTTATGGCAGACTTGGACTGACACGATAAAATACTGTGGCTGCTGCTTCTTAGTGGGGAGAGAGAAAACGATATAGTGAGGTTAATTTGTATTGTCACACAGATATGTAACAGGAACCCCCAAATATGAAGACAGGAAAGGGGATTTTGTGGCACTGCATGATGAGCTGAGCTTGCCCTGACTCTGTCCCTGCAATGTGTGGCTGAAGAAATAGATGCAGCAGGATATAGTCCTTTGCCTTCAAATTTGGGACCCTGAAATTGCTTACTAGATGGATTTCAGGTGCCTCCCTGCAACCAGAAAGAAGACTGGGCTCTGTGGGCTAGCAGTTTTATGGAGGAGAGGGCAATGAAAGAGGCTGGTGTTGTTGGCAGCCATCTCACATGGCCAGTGTTGTATTTGTGCTCTACACTGTGTGTCCTGCACGTTTCCTAGGTCCAGGCAGAGTGTTTTTCCCTGTTTATTTGTTATTTTATTTGTCTCTGGACACCATAAGTTATTGACTGGCAAGTCTGGCACAGGTAAGCAGAAATTGTTTCCTTTCCTTGTCATGGCTGTGTATAGAGGCAAGGAAAATGAGGGACTCCTTGCAGGTCAGGGTAGAGTAAACACCATGTGATACATTAAGGTGACACCTTAGCTTCAACTGTTTTAATTGATTTTTAATCAGCTTTTACCGCACAACAGCAATTTATTATAGGTTTTATGTGATTATAGGATTACTGTGATTTTACTTGTTCGCTTAGCATAGTTTTTATGGGCTTATGGTAACTTCAGGTTTTATGTGCTACTGACATTTTGCAACTTTGCTAAAAGCTTATCTGTACAACTTCCCATTCTCCCTGCCCTGGCAGAAAGGATTGTTGCTACCGTCTGGCTCATTTATTAACCAACCTGTTTAAATCAGAGAAAAAATGATATTACATATTTTCTTTTATAAGCACAGAAGTGATGTGTGCTGTAAGCACTGCACAAATGCATGCAGCTGTATCCACATGTGCCTGTGTAAAACTCCTTATACTGTGGAAGGAGATGGCATGGATGGAAGCTGTAAGTCCCTGTGACAAAGTGTGACCAACTGTCCTTGTTCTTGGCAAGGTGAGGGGCTTGTACCATGGTGGAGGGATCCCCTGTACCCAGGGTTGTTCAGTCTTCAGTATATTTTCCTCCTCTTTACTGAACATGTGTTTCTCCAGCCAAAGGGGGAAGGAGAAGATGATCCCACTTGCTCAGGGATGATTTCTGAGGTTTTGGTGACTGGGCACTCTGTCAGGGACCTGACAAGACATTACTAGTGTGGTGCTGGTAAGAGGGAACTGCCCAGGAGCCTCACTAACAGACTGCTGATGCTGCTGGGCACAGAGATCAGCAATCCTTACTCCAGCAGCAGAGGAAAACTGAAGGAAGAGTGGGGCCACCTGAAAGATACGGACACTTCTGGAGATCCTGCTGTAATTGCAGGACCAGCAGTATTCTCATAACAGTGCCTTGAATCCCGGTGTGATCCTACAGTGCGATAACTGCTGGCTACATGGTGAGTGTCTCCTGTTCTGGCTGGAGCTGGCCAGGGACAGGATCTATCAGGGAGGGTGGCAGGGACACAGGACAGCAGGTAGCATGGGGATGTAGCATGTCACAGAGGACTGCAGGTACAGTCTTTAAGGACTTTACAGATGGGAACCTAACCACCCCAATGACATTCTCCACACTGCCTTCTCCCTCTGCCCCCTAGAGCAGGTTCACAGGTTTTGGGGGGAGATCAGTGGCCCATCTGTGTGCCACAGCACAGGGAAAAATGGCAATTTCACTTGAAGATGAGCTTTATAAAGGGACAAATCTAATCCACATAAACCGCAAAGCCCTCTGCTGCCTGAGGAGGGTGTTGGTAGGAGCATGGCTCACCGTGTCTGGGGACCCTTTGGAGAGATCTTGCCATTCAGGACCTTATCTATTCCAGGCTTCCCTTGTGTTAGCCTAGATACAGGCAAAAGATGCCTCAGGCTGTTGTGAGCAGTGAGGTTATCCCGGCTTTGCTGCTTGCTTTGCCTCGGCAGCTGCCTGTGAGAAGCCAGCAGGCTGCTGCTGAGCTGGAGATCAAACAGTGATGGGCACGGCAGGGGACAGCAGCAGCCAGCCTGGCTCAGCAGGCCTTCCCTCGGGCCCCTCGTCCCAGCTCCATCTCATCCTTTCCCTCCCTGTCCTGCGATGCTTGCCCTACTCCACCTGCCAGGGCAGGGGCTGTGTTTCTCTGCTCTTTGCTGGGTGGAAGGCTCCTAGCAAGTGGTCTGAAGACCCCACAAATACCCCTTAAACAAATATATCAGCTTTGCTGGCTGGCACCGCATTTTTTGCCTTCTGTTTCTCCCTTCAGAACTGTCAGGCAACAAAATGTGAGCTAGTATTGTAAGCCAGCATTAATATGAACACCATTATGTGTTTCAGTCAGTCAGCGTACTAAGGTTGGCTTTCAGGCTGATTTTTGTGGCAGAGACGAGAAAGTTACACAATAGACACTGGAGAATCGCTTTAAAAAAAAAAATCCACAATCCTCCATTGAAATACCACGGAGCAAGGACCAGCCCCAGCCCCGGCCTGGCCGAGGCGCAGTCACATGAGTACACAAAACAATGAGCACACAGTGCAGAAAGCTGAGGCCATTGAACTTTATGTCACTTCCCAACTGCAGCATTACTCATAATTTATGGCTATACTCGCCTTTCAACCTTTAAAACCTTTTCCCAAGTATTTGCAGCATTCTCACATAAATATTGCTACAATAAGTAACACCAACGTTTAGTAGCTGTTTTTCAAGAATAACCGTGTGACACTATTATGGCATTCCATTAAACCAGCTGCAGTGTGTGGAAGGTCTAAATCAAATCATGCCCGCTAACGGCAACACTTACACATATACAAGAGAACAATGGATGGGAAAAGTTTATTCTGCGTTTCAAGACATAAATGACAGTTTTGTCTCCGTTCACGGTTATGCAAGATGTCCCTCTTTGGTGAAATGACCCAGAGTGGACACAGACTGGAGACTACATTCACAAGCTATTCATTACCTTCTCAAGAAAAATTGCAATTACAAAATCCCTGGTTTTATTTATCTATCTGCTCATTTATTTTCAGGAAGAAAACCTCATTTCAAAGGAACAGGGAATTCTCTCTTTTTGTTGAAGCTCTCAAGTGTTGTGAAATGATTAGTAAAATAATTCCTTGCCAGAAATGTTCACTGTCCAAAATGCATTACGACAACTAAATGTAAATGACAGATAGTTAACTTGCGTATAGATACGTGCTTAATTGCCCTCATCCCTCCTGTCTGAAGAATGCACTTAAGCATATGCTCATTTAAACACATATGCTTCATTTCTGTTTAGGTCAACAAGATTTGAGCATGTGCTTAAACATAAGCAAATGCTTAAGTGCTCTTCTTGAGTAGTGGTGCTTTTCTGAGGCAAAGCTAGAGAAATAATCTCTTGGAAAAAGCTGTCCTCTGTCCATCCTCTCACTCCAGCTGCACTGACAGGGTGCTCCTCCTCCTTCCCCCAAACCAGCTTACTCCTCAGGGAGCCCCTGGGGCTGATGACTGACAACCTGATGAACAGACGGGTAGGGAAAGGGGAAAAATCAACAGTTCATCAGAGAAATGACCTGCACCACACAAGCACCCCTGCTGCTGGCCTGCGTGTCCCCCTAGAGAGCCCTGAGCAAAGCATGGTGCTGTGGCCTGCACTGCAGCCACCAAACCACATGGCATGGCCAGCACCTTCCCACCAAACCTCAGAGCCAAGCAGGCCTCTGTTTTGGTCCTTATTGCAAGCCTGCCCATCTGACAGTCTGCTGGTGCAGGTGTCCTCCTAGCCGTGCAATAAAAACCATGTACAAACTCTTGCTTGTGAGAGCCTGCGTTCTTTGGTGATGTTTTCAGGTGCACTCGGGATCTGTATCTGTTGTGCGCTATCAGTTTAATTAAGATAAGGATATGGAGTTTATGTTATATTCCCATAAATGATAGGGCAGAGATATGAATGATTTATATGGTATTAATTGTACTTGCAAAGCGCAGGTCTGTCAATCTGCATAAATACAAATGCCACGTGAATCCATGTAAGAGAATAAAAACATGAGATCTTTTTTTCCTTAACAAGTTTCCCAAATTCCCACTATTTGTAACATGACACACGTAGTGCAAAAAGTTTGAAGGGACACAGCATGGACTGCCTGGGGGGAGAATTCACAAATACCTGTCCCAAGCCAACCTTGGCAAGGGATTGTGATTCAGTGCGAGAAGACTCACCCCACTGCCTGCCCTGCAGGTAACGGGCTTGCCTGTGACGGCAGCAGATTATTTGTTCTTTTTTTTTTTTTTTCTTTTTTTTTTTTTTTTTCCCCTGACACCGAACTAAAGAATGCATTGTGGGAAAACTGTCCTGACACATGACACTGTGCAAAGGAGGATCACAGCGTGAGGCAGCATCAAGGGGCTTACTTGGCCTTGATGCACTCTTGCACAGCATGGGGCTCCAGAGATGAGTGTCTCTTCCAACTGAAGCACTGGTGCAATTTGCACAACTCTCATGAGAGCGCATGGTGAAGCTGCTCTCAAAGCCCTCATGTAAACAGGGCTGGGGGAAGAAAAGGGAGAGAGAAAGAGCCTGCACCGTGCTTGGGAAGAGCACAAAAGGAGGCAGTTCAAAAGCGGCTGAGCAGAGGAGGA
Organism: Anas platyrhynchos; assembly: GCF_047663525.1. NCBI lineage: Eukaryota > Metazoa > Chordata > Aves > Anseriformes > Anatidae > Anas > Anas platyrhynchos. The sequence continues at coordinate 78,364,072 of NC_092589.1, forward strand.
GGGACGCTGGGGAGGGAAGTAGGGTGGAAAGGGGTAGAAAATTAAATCCAAATACTGGAAGCAAAGGGGGAGGCTCAGAAATATAGCTGAATGGCTAGAGCAGCTGCGGAAGGGGCAGTCAGAGGAAAGGAAGGGTAGGAAGACACCGGATGGCAATGCGTAACTGGAGATTTGACTTTCAAGGCAAAACTGTGATTGAAATGTGCTCTGAAGAATCTGCGCCTCAGATGTGCAGCCCTTAAACTTCTTCAAAACCTCCTAAGTTCAGATAATAAGTTTGCATAAAGAGAGGGAGGGATGGAAAAGAGAAAATAAAGACGGCTGCAAGTGCTCCTTACTAGCCTGTCTCTGAGCAACAGGCCCTCCCGTACTCCCTCTCCCTCGTTGCTCCTGCTTATCATAATATGCCACTTTTGCGCATCAAATTTACATTTCAAAAATGCTGTATCGCTGCTCCAAAATTAATTATTAATCTTTCATCAGTCCCTTCCGCAGATACATTTTTAACTTTGATTTTGCTACCCATTGGGGGGAGGGCTGGGAGAGCAGCTCCTTTAATCTTGTCACCGATCTGTGGGGCTCTCTGCTCGTGCTGCTGCTGCCGGCCCCCCGCGTCCCCAAAGTGCTCCGCAGTTGTGGCAGAGCCGCTCTGCTCGTTCCGGAGAGAAGTTTTTTGAGAGCAGGGATTGTTCATGCCGCAGGATGCGGCTGCAGAGAACGGCATCTTCCCTGGTTTGACCCGGCGTTTGGTTTCACTGCAGCGAATCTGTGCTGGTACACAGAACTCCAGGCTGTAGGTGGGTTATACGCCTGTGAGGAGGAAAAAGACCTGGATGGGATTTACATGGTCTGACCAGAGTGCTGTATGGGCTTATTCATCAATCAGTTGGTCATAGAGATATATAGGGAATGGTTTGAATATCAGCTATTTGCTCTAAAAACAAGCGCTGGAATTGTGGCTATTAATCTATGGGAAGAATTAGTTCTTCCCTTGCTTGTAATGGAAAAGGAAGAGGAGCAAGGAGAGAAAAGTGTCAGATGGAGACTGGAGAGTTGATAGTTGATGGCAGACTCTGTACTCATCCCACCCCTAGTCTGGGGTTGTGCCCTGTGGTATAATCCAGCCATAATAATGGAAGGAGGAAGAAAGGGCTCAAACAAGATGAAATTTTAATAAGAGACTCTTCTAAGGATTACAGAATAAACACATTTCTTTTTACCTCTGCACTTCAATACCTACTACTCACTGGCTTCATGGCCAAAAGCACGTGTCTGGAGGTGTACACACACACATGCATGTGCATGCACTCACCCACCTTCCCCACTGATGTGCAATCTGGACTTCCCTGAAGCTGAAATGCCTTGTGCAGGTTGCTTCCTTGAACTAAGAAGGAAAAACTTGCAGAACTTATTTATGTGCAGATGTATTAAAACAATGTTCTGCCCAAAAGGGCAAAAATTTCTCCTTGGAAGACACATGTGAACACAACATGGCATCTTAGTTAAGGACCCAAAGTCTCCCAGCTACAGGAAACTATATTTCACAGTGCACTGCTTATCTTCCTATTCACATGTACAGTCTAAGGAACACATACTATTTTCAACACCTCCATTGCTGTTATTTGCTGGGTGTATGTGTGGGTGAACATCCCTCAGGATGCTGGACTTAATCAGAGGTGAATTTGGATCAATAGACTATCAGTTACTAGAAAATCAGATAAAGTACAAAGGAAAAGTAAAGCTAAAAATGCAGAGCAAACTATACCGTGCTTGTTTTCCACCCTACCCCAGCACATGGTATCTTCACAAAAGTGTACTTGCCCATGCCATATATTTGTCACTGTGGTCATCCCTCTAACCAGGTTATGCAGCCCTTTCTTCTACCTGTGGTGCCAATAACAAGCAGACCCACTGCGAACAGCACACGCTGTAGTACCTTCAGCTGGGTTGTGCTTCACCATCATTAAGTTACTATTTGCATGGACACAGAAAATGGCACAGCACACCTACACATAAATATTATTTCATGTGGCTTTCACAGCTGAGAAAACTGAGCCATCAAAGTTGCTGGGCAAGTGAGGGAGTCAGCAGCAGCCCTGGATCAAAACTGAAGTCCTGGTCAGTCAGTTTTCTTCCCCATCTTCCAGACAGCAATCTGAATTGAGCTGCACATCTACCCTCTACAATTTATTCTGTGTAACAAGACTGTGATTTTTTTTTTTTTTTTCAAAGCAGTCTTTGCTTTCATTTTGTTGTCACTAATTGTGCATGTATATGTAATTCTGTAGGATCATCAGCATGCTACAGATTACCCACCTTGTGTATTTTGTCTCCACAAACCACTGGAAATGCAGTGCAATGATTCTCCTTGTGCATTCCCAGGGAGGAATTCCTTGGCTGCCTAGGGAGGTTGTGGAGTCTCCTTCTCTGGAGATATTCAAGGCCTGTCTGGACGCCTACCTGGGCAGCCTGCTCTGAGGAACCTGCTTTGGCAGGGGGGTTGGACCCGATGATCTTTTGAGGTCCCTTCCAACCCTACAGTTCTCTGATTCTGTGATTCCCATTTGGGGGATGCAAAGCAAGAGCCAGTAACAGTAAGCATCAGTCTTGTTTCATAAAAATAAACAATGCTTGTGTGGATGTGTCACAGATGTTACACCCTGTTGAGTGCACTGAATTCCTTACAGTCAAATAAAAATAGCTAGATCACGTAGCTTCAGAGTAAGCGTGGTTGCAGCAGGAATGCAGCTCATACTAAAATCCAATATTGGCCTTGGGAACTGTTCCTTTTTGTCCACATAAGAGCTGAATAATGTTCAAGGCCCAAAATGCTATGGATTCTTAATCATGCACTGACTCTCCTCAATCAAAATACAAATCAAAATACAGGCACCACTTTTTCAACTAGTTACCTTCTCTGTCTGACCATTTCATGAGTTTAGCTAAGGAGCTTCATGTGCCATAAGAAGGAGGTAGAAAACCCTTTTTTTTTTTTTTTTCTTTGCCTTTTAGAACTTTATTTGTATTTTTTACACTTTTGCAATGCTACAGAAGGATTTTTTTTTTTTTTTTTTAATCAGAAAAACTTTCTAAGGGGTAGTCTTTACTGACTTTTTTTTCCAACAGGCCTAAGGTAGGAGTTGGACTTGATGATCCTTAAGGGTCCCTTCCAACTCAGGATATTCTATGATTCTATGAAGGTATTCCCTTGATCTTTTTCTGTTTTGTTTTGTTGCTTGGGGCAGATATTTCTAGTAGAGTGGGGCCATAAAAACATTTCCTGATGAAAAGAGGTATGGCTGGGATAGAGCAGAGAAACAAGAGAAGGCATTAACTCTTCAGCATTTGAGTCAAATTATTCTCCTGAGAAACCATGAGCAGCCCAGGAGCACTTATCCCATTTGTTCTAGATACACAACACCTGTATCACTAGCTAGAGGTGTGCTTGCTGCTCCAGGACCAGGAACCCCTTATCCTTTCGACCCACATTCTCCTCCATGCATTGTAGACCCATGCAGGGAGTTTGGGCCAGTGCTATGCTTCCCCATTCACTGCTGTTCTCTGCAAAATTGGTTGCAAAGAGCTCTCTTATTTCCTTGTTCCTGCTCCTCTGCTGTGAGCAAGAAGCAAAGCTACTATTGGTTTTTGTCATCTTTGAGAGCATCTCTGGCCACCCCTGAGCTTTACTCCTTGGTGCAGGAGACAGTGACCCCGTGCTCCCTGACCCCTCTAATGTCTGCCAAGTAGTCCCACAGCTGCTGAGCAATTTTCACTGAGAGATTGGTACTGGGGGAACTACCAAATTTTCGCATGTAGGGGAAAGACACTGCCCTGCTCAGAGCCTCTGCCTCTCTGCAAAGTGCAGGTATTTAAAAGGTGGCATGCTTCCACAGCTTCTTGCTGTTTCATCCTCACCATCTTTCTTTCACACACTGAGCTATACTCTGCAGCACTCCTAATCACAAAATGAAACTATCTCAGAAAGCATGGGCTGAAATGCAGCCATTGAAATTGTAGCAGCTGGATGCAGGAGGGCAGCCAGCTTAGGAAAGGTAGAAGCACAGAGACAAGCTCTTGGAATTTGGAGTGCAGACTTTCAGTGTGCCTCTTTTCTCAGTGGCTCTAAATGTGCTCTCCCAGCCAAGTGTTTCTTCTCCAAGGGACGCTGTGTAGCTTGACTGAGAACTCAGTAAGTTACCTTAGGAGGTTTTGGTGTGGAAGTAATTTCAGTATAGCTGACACACTGCAAGCTCACATCCTAACTGATAAGGTCAGCATCTTCTTTGGCTCACACACTTGCCAAGCACTTTGCAAAGGTGTGCCCATACACTGAGGTTAAAAAGATGTATTAATTAGAGGGCCAACCTTGAAGCCTCTGGACAAAAGAGTGCTGTCAATCACACTTGCCCCCTTTGGTGCAATCAGCCGTGGCAGATGACATCCAACTGGATTTAAAGAGATTCAGAAGTGCAAATAAACTTGCATCTGACTCTCCTTTCAGGCTTGGGATGGTCACTATTGCAGCCCAGTGTCACTGGAAAAGACCTATGCCCCCATCCTATATGGATCTCTTGGATTAGGGGTTTGTTGACTCCATGGAGAAGTAGGAAGAGGGAAAGTTGATTAATTTTGAAATTTTAATATAAGTGAGTTTCAGGTTGCTGGAGAAAAGCAGAAAAGGCATCAAAGATATTTAACTTCTATACATCCCAGCCTGGTGGAAGTTCCTCTTTGCATTCCAATGGGAAAATTAAGTCCTTGTGCCATTGAACCCACCTTTATTCATGAGAGAAGAGCAGTACCTGAAAGATTGCGTGTTTTTTCCCGTGCATGATTTAATAAAAGATACAACCTCTGTCTAAAACTTTGTCTTACCCATGTCCTTAGAGTATCTTGCCTTGGCTTTGTCTTTGGGCCCCATTCACCCCACACTGCAGAAGCTGTTGTGAGCTCAAAGAGCTGTGAAAGCTTTCCCAAGCATTGCTGTGCCTTTATGAACTGCCTCCCTGCAGGATTTTTGTTTTGCTATGATTGACAATTTGTTTGTTGACCATTACCTCTATTTTTTATGAAACCCTTCATATAAATTTAAAATGTTGTCCAAAGAAGAAAAGAATTTCAAAGTAGAAGAAAACTAGCAAAGCATAGGAAAGAAAAACATTCAATACATGACAGTGAAATAAACCAAAATGAGGAAGGGGGGAGGACTGAAAGAGAAGGAGAAAGGGTTAAAAATAGACTCATTGCAAGGGGTATCTAAACATTTTGTTAAGTGCTGCATTTCCCTTTGCTCACACAGGCCTGAGGAAGGTGGTTTTGTAATTCAGGCACAGCTGGACCCCGTGGGTTGGGAAGCAATGTGCTTTGGTGAATGGGAGCTAGGTGGGAAGGTAGGCACTCCTCCAGGCTAAGTGCTTCTCTGCTATCGATTGAGACTAGGACCTGAGGCAACTTCCTTCCACCATTCTTCCTTTCTGAGAGAGAAGGGTGGTAGCAAACCCTGCACAAACTTTTTATCTCTCTGCTTCCACCAGGAATTAATCAGGTATGTTGAGATTCTTTTCTGAGGTCAGGCTGATTCTCCACCAGGAGATAGATGCCTGTCTGCCTCTGGGAGTCCAGAAACCAAAGCTTGAGAAAGCTAAAATTAGGTGAGATAAAGCCTTTCTCCCTTCATGTCAGGAGGAGGCAAGGAGCATGTGATGGTAAATGAGTGTAAGCCTGTTGTAGCAGACAGGGACACTTGTCATACACGTGTTTCTGCAAGGAGGGGAAATTCTGGCAGTGGTGTGTGGTGGCAGATGGGAAGACAGGTGGGCTTGCAGGAGGCTCAGGAATGACCTCCCAGACAGAGGTGATCATGTCCAGTGTTTTTTTATAACAGAAGGATTGCAATAAAGGCACCCACTATAGGGTGCCTGCTTCAGATGCTCTCTAAGAATAGTTTGAACATCCTTGCTAGGCTGTCTAATAGAGTAATGGTGAACTCATAAGGGAAAATAATGTACAGTATCCACCAGCAAAGTCAAAGCTATGTGCTGGTAGCTGCACATGTACAGACATATATGAGACAGCCAACTGGGTGCCATCAAGCATAGCTGTAATAGGACATTGGTCATTCAGGAATGGAGAAGAAACTCCAGCAGCAAAGGCAGAGCAGCTGATCTTAGTGCTGTATTACAGTTGGGAACATCATCAAGGAATAAAAGGAGAGGTGCCTGCTCTGTGCACCAGCACTAGCAAGGGAAGAGCAAAATGTCACCTAACAAGGACATCTCCCTTCTACTGAGCAGTCCAGCATGAGTATGCTGGCAGCTAGGAAATAAACTTTAATTTTAAATGTCTCAGATCAAAAGCAAACCAAATAATGTCCAAGACCAGCTGGAACTTGTCTAGACATAGGACAATATCTCTCTGTGTAGGCCACCAACACCTCCAGATGGTTTTGCTTTCTTCTGAAACATGAAAATTGTTTGTCTCTTTGCTCTTTCAGGTGTGCTTTTGGCTGCCATAAATAATCGTAGTCTGTGCCCATGGCACAATTGCAAAATGATGGGAACACAGCAGGTGTTGAGTTACAGGACATAGATTCTTTACAGGAATACCCCAATTTTTAATTATTTTAGTGTTTGATAGTCTTTTATGTATTTATTCCCTGACTGCCCTTATCCAGAGAGCATTGTTATTACTGTTCTATAAATGAGAAACAGCAATTTTCTTGCCTTCAGATGGGGTAATCTCTAGTGAAGGGAGGTTTAGGCTCATTCCCTTGCATCCCAGGCAAGCAGCCATTCTCTCTCCAGCCCCTCCTTACAAACATTGTAAGCAAACCCATAGATGGTTGCCTGCAGAAGAGCTCTCAGGAGCTATAGAAGAGGCATCACTATTTGCCCCTTAAAGTAGTAATAGAAAGCTAATTAGAATGGCAAGTAAAGTGTACAAAAGGGGAGGAAAAAAAAAAGAAAGGAGTGAAAATGGAGTTTCATTGGACCATACAAACAGACAAAGAAGTAACTCTTGGATAGCAGCAGAGGGGTTTGAAACAGCTTTTGGTGCATTCAATCTATTGCCTCTTCACTCCTGGTGGAAAAGATCGCATATATCATCTTACAGTGTTTATTGTTCTAAATAAAGACCTACACCGATGGAGCTCTCACACTGACTTCATACTCTATTGTATTGGCTTCTTGCTAACACTTATCAGCTGAAACAACATTATAACAGCACACAGTCCGAAGTGGTGTATTTTACGACACCACTAGAAGGCAGGGGGTGGGGAGGGAGCAGGGATTGCGCTTCTTTTCTTACAAACAAACAAACAAACAAAAAACCACAACCAAACAAAAATCCCACAAAACAAAACAAAACAAAAACAAAACAACAACAACAAAAAAACCCACAACCAAATAACAGCAACAACAACAACAACAAAACAGGCCAGCAGCCTCTGAAAATTGGAGCCAGACTTGCTGGTTGACCAGAAGTAGATATTGGCATACAATGGTTTTGGAAATGCTTCAGCCTCAGCAGTTCAGACCATTCCTAGTTACAGCAAGCGGAGTTCTTTTGGGACAGGCAAAGGACAAAAGTCACAGGAAGGATGCAAGATCTACTTCTGTGTATTTTCCTAACAATTTCTTAAGCATATACCCTGTGAGTAAGGGCATGCAATTGCCTGAGCACCAGAGATGATGGCACCCTGCTACACAGTGATGGAGCAGAGTCTTGGTCATAGTTTTAATACCTTTATTAAAGGTAAAACTGCATAGGAAAGCTTGGAGAAATTCTGCTAGTGTCAAGTCTGCTGAACAACTGTGATCCATCCAGTTAATACAAGAAGTGGTCCTCTAGTTTTCTCTGACTCTGTAACCTACCCTGGAGGTCTTTAAAAGACATTTAGATGTTGAACTTAGTGATGTGGTTTAGTGGAGGACTTGTTAGGTCAGAGGTTGGACTCAATAATCTTGAGGTCTCTTCCAACCTAGACAATTCTATGATTCTGTGATAAGGTAGGAGAGTACAAACTGGCCAAGCAGTATGGTTGTTTTCTGCCGGCTTGCAACTTAAGGGTAAAAGCTTTCATGCAAACCCTAACCAAAGACAAAGGGCTGGATCCATGACTTGCAATTTGAGGAGTGCTGCAGGAACCCATGTGTGTCATGCAGAGCCTCTGTTGGTCTACATCACCTGCATGGAACTATGAAGCCTTAGAAAAACACAGTCAGCAAATTGAGATCTCAGATCTTGGGAGGGCAACAAACTGAGTGCAAAAGTGTACGGAGAAGCACAGAAAAAGCAGTTAATGGTTTATTTGCACATTTCTTCCATGTGGCATAGGAGCCATAACAATTGCATAGCCTGTAAACAAACTCAAAGCATAAACATGCCTTAAGATGGAGTCTAGCTGAGCTTTATTAATGCTAATCAGTAAAAAAAAGCAACTGGTCAAAAGCTACAGAAACATATATCCAGTGAACCAGTTAGCTTGTGCTCAGTTTAAATCATATAGTTAGTCTTTCCTATGAAAAAGTGCTTTCTTGGATCAGGGTTGAGATGTTATTTGAAGCAACAGTGAGATACACTATATGATCAACAGAAGGCCAGGGATCTACAGAATAAAATGGATTTCCCCCCAGATTGCCCAAGGATTGGGATGCCCATAACTAAGACCATTCCCCATCACCCCTCCTTTCAGAATTAAATGCTCAGTTTGCCCATATTAGAATAAACAGTGTGGTCAGCTGAGAAAGGAAGCTTTACAATAGCATCTCTACACATCACACGTTACAGGCTGCAGGGAAAATAAAGAGAAAATTTAGGGAACTGTGCATTTGGTTCAGTTTGGTGTTAAAAGAGGTGTGTTACTGATCCTTCCTAGAGCCTTTTCTCTTCTAAATGTTTTCCACTTATACATAATATTTCCCAATTATATATAATTTTCCCATTAAGTATCACAAGTGTTTTATTATGGGCTCTGAAAACTGACCCTAAAGGAATTACTTGGCATTTTTTTCTTAAATGAAATAAAATGAATTTTCTTTCCTGAAATGAAACATAGGTTTCAGATGGATTCTACTCTTCCATACGCAAATCTAAGCTGATTTAATTGTTCTTGAATAATATAATAAAAATTCCTTTCCTGGTTTAGAAGTAATCAAAGTTAATAAACAAAATAAGAATGCAGAACTGGAACAAGTCTCTGGGTCACTGATCTGAGTCCTTTGCCACCAACTTTGATGTTGTGTTTTCCTTTTCATTAACTCATCAAGCTCTGACAACAGCAATGTCTTAGACAGGCTTGATGCCTTTCACCCCCATATGCAAGTCACTTCCTCAAGTTGATTCTGAGACAATGACAGGATAAAATCCAAGTAACCTGAGTCTTGCTATGTTACAATACTGAAAAAAATAATATGTCCAAAATAATGTTGAAACTGAGAAGGTGGATCATGCTTGTAGGCTATATAGGGAAAGAAAATTGTATTTTCTTTTTCCATTTCACTGGAATTCTCATGAGAGAGCAGTGACCAAGATAAAAGCTCAGCAAAGACAAATAAAGCAAGAACTCCACCTCTTCCTCAAAAGATGTGAAAATAATGTCAACTGGAGAGGGCTTTGTTTCACTGTTGCTTTCTCTACAACACAGAGAATGTTAATGAATTACACTGCTAACTGGGACATAATCTTGTCTGTAAGGGATCAGGGGAAATTTAGATGTGGAACTATCTCAGATAATGAGAGGCAACTGGGAGTTTTTGGAAAAACTGAGAAAATGGCATGTGGAAATAATAATTATAGATTTAAAAATATTTACTGAGAAACGCTTTGGAAGAAACCTCTTTGGTTTTAACTGTGAACCTCGGTAGAAAGGGAATTAGGATACCTGGTGTTAAAATCTCCTCAAATCCCTCAAAGCTTTAGTGAAGATCTAATGTTTTGGCTGGTGCACTGAAGTTTGCTTAGCTGATACAAATCTTATTTCCAGGAAAATTTGTACATTATGCTCCCAGATGTCAACCAGATGATACAAGGATATTTTGTCTTGGAAGCTTCTTTTCTCCTTTTGTTTTGCTTTGTTTTGTTTTGCTTAAGAAGAAAAGAAATGCTTGTGTGCTGTTTACAAAGATTTCAGCATGATGTCTACTATTTTAGCCACTAACACAAACAACCTTGACAATCAGAATGTAATTTTTTCATCCTTCTTCATCCAGACAAGTAAGCAGTCATCAATTACAATCCCACACATGAAATACAAATTTAGCACTGCGGAAATGAAAACTAAAGCAATTTGTACCTTTACTATTCCAAAGGGATTCATTCTTGCTCTGTTTACTATGAAATATTTCCTCTCTTGAAGTCAAAGTTATATCAATGTCACCGACCTTAAGCTGAATCATAGTAAAGAGATGATAACCTGGCATTTCTGGCATCATCTCCTCATTACTGAGCTCACTAGTTAGCATATGTTTTAAAACAGTGTTCAAGCTTTTGTTTTCTCTACCGTTTTGGTTGCATTAGAGATTGATTCATTTAAGTAGATAACATCAAATTTAACAGTAAAAAAAGCATTTTAGAAAACCTCTTTTTAAACTGATAAATAATATCAGAAAAATAATTTAAAATGTTTCTTTACCTACCAAATAATCTTTCTTAATAGTAGCTGAATCATGACACTAGCAGGAAAAACAAAACAAAACAAAACAAAAATCAACTAAAGGAGACAAATGTGTATAGGAGTATGTTTCTGTGTACCTTGTGATGAATGGTTTGAAAAACAGAAAGACAGCTCTGATCAGAAAATCCTATTTCACTTCCAGTTGTTATCCTTCTCTTCTGACGGAAACAAGCAGAGTATTAATATATGTGTTTTTCTACTGCACTGGTCTGTCATTTTCTTCAGTTTTATAGCTAGTGGTGCCCAGTAACACAACACTCCATACAAACATATGCATGCCCACGTGTGTCTGCACACGCACAGTGATCACATCACGCTGCATATTGGCAGGGTAAGTAGAGAAGGCTGTCTCTGTGTCAGGTCAGCCTTTGCAGGAAACCACACCATGTAAAATGTAATTAGAACATTACAAATGGTGCACCCCAGTCTGAAAGACAGCCACGCAGACTCCGTATTTTCACTGCCAGAGCATACATTTGAGTGTAGGAACTCAGCTCCTACACAGGACAGGGTAGGTAGCTGGCACCAATTCTACTGATCGGTGGTGTTCCTTATGTCCATTCTTCTCTCCTGCCTTCCCAATTTACTGCCTCTTGTCTTCCACTCATGCTACTTGTAACCTGGGTGTCCTTTGGGCTGCTCCTGCCCTGGCCACAATCAGTGGGGCCCTTCCCACCTTAGTTTAGGGAGTAACAGGCATGACTACTTTGGGAATGTGTCCACACTACAAGCTTCTGTCCATTGAGGTGAAAAAGGTGTTTTGTTACAACTACTAAGCCTCTCAGTAAGGTCTGGAGAGGTTCCAATTGCTTACCCTGCTCTGTGGCCTAGGGAAGAAGCCTACAGAAAGAGTGCCTCACAGAGCATCATAAATTAGGTGGAATCCTCTGGGCCTTATGTAACGATATAAAAACCTCCATGTACCACTACACCAATCCACAATAATTATCTTCCCAGTGCAGGGCTCTGCTACAGAACCACAGCGACACTGTTTTTGTGTGGTGGGCTGGCATGGAGCTATCACCCTCCTTTTCCTTGAACAGGAAGCCAGAATTTGAATCAAGACCCTGGTGGGCTTTTCTGTACACAATTTCACATTGCTGAGTTTAGCTGGGAAATTCAGAACCACTGCATTAGTGCAAAGGATATTTAGCTGAACCTGATGTCTGTATTTTTGAGCATATGGTTTATTGAATTGTAGTACTTTTCAAGATAATTTTGACTGCCCTATTCTGAAGGATTTGTATTCTCAAGTAGAACATGCACAAGAATAAAGATTTTGATTGCAGCTTTAATATCAAAGTAATATGTTTCAATTGACTAAGCAGGCCACTAACAATTTAGATAAAGGGATGCAATATAACAATTAATGAGCTATACACAAATTCCTCATTGCTCATTAACCCTTCAGTGGCTGCATATCTGCATGTATCCCATTTTGCCTGCACTCTAAAAGATGGCAGAGTTCTCAAAACATGCCGCTCAGAGCTTGTTTTATAAAATGGTAAGTGATATGTATACATGTTACAAAATAGCATGTACAAAGCACTGGTAGTGGTCCTAACTGAGGTAATGGAATTTTCTGAAATTTCTAAAGGGTGAAATTTTAGTTAATATCCATTATAAAATCAGCTATCTCAAGCAGAGCTGGGTTTGCAAGATCAGTCAGCCTGGGGCAAAACTCCACTTGAAAGAGCAGCGGGATAGGAAAGCTGTCAGGGAATGGGTTACTCGCTCCCTTATTCTCAACTTCAGCCCCAGCAAAAACATAAACATCCCAAGGCCTACTCTGCTTGTGTGAGCAATATTTTTCTAGAACAGCACAGTAAACATGTTATTGTCACATGCGTTGCAGTATCTGGAGATGTCCAGATCTGGTGGTCATGTGCTTTCACGAAGAATCATCGCTTTTCTCATTTAGTCCTTAGCCCCTGTGGGTTGTGGTAAAAAGCCCCTCAAAAGACCTGAAAGTGTTTTTGGCCCAAAATCCAAATTCTTTATTTTATTCCTGTTTCCTGACTCTGTCAAGCCTTCTTCTTGAAGTCCACAGGGGTAGGAGTGTCAAAATGGATTGCCATAGCCATTTCTCTCTTTGGATTTTCTCATTCGTCCCTATTCTTTTATCTCTATTTGCATATTTGCTTGATTATTTGACTGAGCTTTCTGGGCTGGAAATGGCAGATATATAGAGATGTATATTAGCTGGGGTAAATGAGAGTATTTCCGCTGATGACAGGGGAAACATAAGTAAGTAACTTGGGTAGACCTGTGCGGTGTCAAGAGTTGGACTTGATGATCCTTAAGGGTCCCTTCCAACTCAGGATATTCTATGATTCTATGATTCTAAGTAGAAACGAAGTAAGGAGAAAATACATATCTCATCTGAGGGCTGTCTGCCCATGTAGCATCAGGGTGCCTGAGTAGCACTATGGATCTACGGAGAGTGAGGCTGTGCTCTGCAAGGCTGCTCAGCATACTGGGGAGGCAGAAACCTGACGTGGCTGCCCCACTTTGTGGCCATGCCCAAAAAGGTACATACGAGCTTGGGTTTGTCCTCAGTCTACTTAACATTGGCACCAAGCCGAACCCACCTGGTACATGCTCCAGTCAATAACTCTGAACTTTTCATCACTGAATTTGTCGTACAGGTGACCTGCACAGAAATGACATAGAATTATCCACTCTGTTTTACAGACGGGAAAGAGATAGATGGGGCACACTAGAATGGATTTCCCAAGGACACACTGTGAGTCTTTGACCAAGCCAGAACTCAAAGGAGGGGCTCCTGGTCCAGCATCCTATCCTCCTGGCAACCAAAGGCACTGAAAGGCTATAAAAGTCTGCCAGACAGCTGAGTGAATCATGCCCATAATTCATTCAATGAGCTTTGTTTTCATTCATAAACTCATCAGAGATCAGAGCCCCTGAAGTGAATTATTGTCCTGTGTTCATTGAAAAGCTGTTTGTTAATCTACAACAGACCTTTACCTTTATGGTTATACAGGGGGTGAATTTAATATACTTTCATTTATATTTTTATCGTTAGCTCAGATATTACTGATGTCAGCTCCAAGATGTATTCCCAGCTCTAAGACCTGTATACACCAGTATCACACCAGCATAGTACACGGATTACCTTTTCCACAGTGCTTGTCCAATTATATGGGTTTGGGATCGTCTACTGTCCCCAGTTCTAAAACACCTGCAGTGTATTGACTAGATCAATATTATTCAAACTTCACATACTGATACGAAAATGCTTCCTTCAGCTCCTCAGCCACGCTGAAATAAGTTGGGTGTGCAGCAGTCTGCAGGACTGGGGTAGTTTCCCTTGTAAGGTTTTATAATTTTCCCCTAGATGAAGAAGAAAGGAACCAGTGTACTTCACCCTGAGAAGCATTTCACTTGATGACTCACTATGGTAAAGGTACAAAATCTATCCTTAAAAATTAGTACTGTCTCATATTCACTTGGAGGACTCTTGTCTGAAAGAAGCAGTTGATTCACATTTCAGTTTTCCCATAGGCAACACTGTAATAGTGACATTCCTCTCTAACCCTCCCGTAAAACGCTTGAGATCTTTGATTAGAAGCATTTCCTGTTGCTTTTGAAAGAAATTAATAGTAAGACTGCATTGTCACTGGAGATAGTGACTATGCAGATATCTGTGGCTTTCTGATATATGTGTTATTTTAGTGCTATTTTAGTTATTTTATACAACATTTGTATGTACAGCATATATTTCACTATTTCTGAGGATCACCAGTAGCTTAGTTATAAATTTTGATTTCAAAAAATGTTTGTATACAACTAAAAATTTTCAAGGTGGACACACTCACAAGCAAAGAGTAGAGGAGACAGACAAAAAATAACCCATCATTTTAGACTTGGGGATCTTTACTACTTTGGAAAAAGGATTTCAGAAAAAAAAAAAAAATCCGACTCTGCATTTTTTTCCCTTGGTGCATCAAAGTTAAAAATCAAATCAATACCATCTTAGTATTAGACGGTGGTGACAGCATGCGGACATCAGTGCTGTAATTAAAAAGCCATTCAGCTCAGTTGGTAAAATGTAATTTTAGCTGTAGTCACTGGCTGTTTCCAAGCAATCTATTTACCCCAAAATGTCCTCAGGCATGGACTGGAGAGTGTGAAATGATCGAGTTTTAGTTATCCTCATACATAACAAATTTCAATTATAATTCCTACTGTAAAAAATGTTATAATAATATTACGCTGAAGTCCCTGTGCTAACTGGCACCAGGGATATAACAGAAAGAAACTTTCTCTGCTTTGCAGCTCCCATTTGTCTCCTTTTACATGGGACTTCTTCCCTGGGCTGGCATGGGGACAGGTTGCAGCTGGTCGCATCTGGTGCTGCCCAGAGCATGGCCAGGGACTGTCCTGGAAGGTGATGCCGTGCTATTTCCCCACCCTGATAGGGACCGTCGGATGAAGATCCCTTCCAGCTGCAAGACTGGCAGAGCTGTGGCTATAGATACTGCTCACAAAAAAAGCTTAGGGACATTCATTAAAGTAGCAGCTAAATTAATGGTAAGCAAAGTTAAGCAAAACTCACATAGCATTTGACTTCCTAAGCTAAAACTATCAGCCAATTAAACTGAATATAGCAGGGCTGAGTTAAATATTAAACTTATTTACAGATGAGAAAACTAAGGCGGAAAACTGAAAGGCCAGTACTGAAGATGGTACCTCAGCACTGATCTATAATTAATATCTCTTTTGGGTTACGCTATTTCTTTCTGAAATGCCCTATATCCAGCAGGCAGAGGCGTGGAGATTCAGCAGCTCATCAAAGCTCGGCTTGGCTTGGTTGGCACAGGAAATGTAAGACCAGTAGTGAAAGACATCATTTCTAGTAATTAAGGAATACAAATTTATTTCTTTCAAGAAGGGCAGAGATGAAAGTGGAAACGGTGAGATTACATACTTCCTTAATTCTGTGGTAGATTTTACAGAGAAAAGAAGAGATGTCCATGTAAAAAGACAAATCATGCTGCAATTATATGGTCTTTGCATTTCCCATTGTTGTGGCAGCTATTTCCCTCTTTTCCCTCTCCAGTGAACCTAGTACTATCAAAAGTAGGGATGGGAAGCTAGGAGTAAAGCATGCATTACAAGGAAGGTGGTTTAAGGACAGCCATTCCTACAGCAGCTTCAGATAAAGAGACCAGAAGCACTTTCCTGACTCTTGGTTTCATCAGTGCCCTTGGCCTTGAGCTGATGACTGGTGCAATGAGCTAAATGGGCCAAGTCTTACAGAACAGAGGTTTCAAAGGAGATTTTAAGGTACTTCCCTCTGGGCTGCTGCAGGATGCAGGTTATTTTACTCTGCAATCTTACGCTGACCCATGCTAAAAAGTGAGAACAGACGTTAGAGTGTGCCCTTATCTGGCACGCTGCTGAGTCCTGTTCCCACAGCAGAGATGGGACACTGGCAAACAGCAGCAAGGTGAATCCTCTTGGTTTCTTATTGCTTCTTTCTGCAGAACCCTTCCTTCTTTTGGGGTGATCCTTTGAAGGAAGGTCAGCTTGTAAAAATGCAGATAGTGCAGATAGAGTGACTGGCCTGCTTCTGCTGCTTCTCTTTAGCTAGCCAAGTCCCTAATAACCTTAATTACACTTTTTTTTTTTTTTTTTTTTTTTTTTTTTTTCACCCCTCAAAAGTTTCCAAAGCTGCTCTTTTCCCTCTCACCCCACACAGTACATTTCTTTCTTCTGGCAGCTCAAGAATGTGTGAGTTTTTGACACTACTGTTACAGCTTGCCACAGCCAAGCTCACTACAGCTGAGGACAAGAATTCCCATATGTAGGAAAAATCACATCTTTATCACTGATTCTAAGAATCTATGACTGTCCTATGGTCAAACTAAAATTTAATGGCAATCCTGCTTGGATTTTCGTACAGCTGCTGACACTGTGAAGTGATGATGGACTGGGTTGCTCACTGTGTCTGGTTTGTATCAGAGGAAAAATGAACCAAGAGAGGAGAAGATGTGTTCAGACAACTCATGCACATCTCAAGACAAGGGTAAAATGATGGAGGGATAAAAGGACATCTTCTGAAGAACAATAAATGGGAGAGAAAGGGACAGGGAAAGGGTAGAGAGAGCTCCTAAGGATGGCTGAGAGGCAGACAGGCTGTCCTGGTGGCTTTCAGGGAGGGGACAAAGCCTCAGTCTCTGGGTGTAGTGTGGTGTGCAGCCTGTCACACTACCACATTCTGGGCCACACAACTCACTCACTATTCCCGCAAACAGGTGACAAGAGGGAGAGTCCTGGGATGCTTTCATTCAGATTGAGATAAGCCCTTTCACCGTCCTCTGAGCAGGGAACATCCATTAGCTTCCCCACTTGCATTTGCTTCATGTGGTCTTGAAGGCACAAACTTATCTGTGCATCATTTATTTTTAGGTTTTAAAAAGACTTCAGTTCACTGCACTGACATACAGCCCTCAGTCTTTCTCCCTGCTGTCAATACTTAAAATGACATTAATTGACATTGGATTGATATTCACAGTGTGGCTCTTGAACAATTCATTAAAACATCCAGTCTCACTGCCATAAATTCAGAATATGGACTAAAACAGATCTCTGAAAACAGTCTTGAAGGAACCCTGCACGGAAAGAGCACCTCATCACAAAATGACCAGTACCTTACACATTAAACACGTGTCTATTTATTCAAAATCAGGAGCAAAATGTGTTCCTCATCCTTTGCTATAAGCCTTCTCTGTTGCTGTGTACAACATTTGGCTGAACAAGCTGTCAAGTGGGAAAAGGAGTAGGAGGTGACCAGCTCCCCCTTCATCCTTTCAACTAGTGTGGAAACCGGCGAACAGCAACTATCAGGGGGAGCACATATTTTTTAGTAGCCTGCAGGCTAAACATCCCTCCTCCATCTACCTGTCTATCTTCCTAATGCAAATTGCACTGTCACTCCGAAAGTGCTCCAAATATACATCCAGAGCCCCTTTTGCCCTCCCAGGAAAACCTCTGGAGCAGAACGCAACCTGGCTCTTCCAGAATAGACAATGACCAGTACCACTTTTGCCCATAAATACGGGCAAAAATGTCCTTTTATCAGTGCAGTAGACAATACAGTATTTGTAAATCTTGAGAAATACCTAAACTGCTGATTGCTGATATTCAGAACAGTGTAACAGTGTTTTTACACTGGTTTTATGCTGCTCTCTGGACATCCCCTTCTGGACACTGTTCAGCATAGGCTACTTAGTTAGGTGACTATTTAGACCAATTTGATGTTAGTTGTTTTCCTAATGTATTAAGTGATTTCTAGCCTAGTGAAGCTTCTGAGTATCCTTGAGTCTTCTATGATGAGACTCACAGTGTGATGAAGATATACTCTTACCTGCTCATGGAGTCCAGAATCTGGTGTCTGGGGCACAGAATACACGTATTTATAACTTCAGTACACTTTGGCTACATCTGTAAGGATGAAGTAAATATGCCCAAGACTGTTTTCTGGCCCAGAGGCCAACTGGCATGGAACAGCTTGAGTCCATGTACACACAGCCTGCTAATGGGAATGGTCTCTGGACCGAGCTGACTTCTGTCGCATGTCCAGGAATTGCTTGGGAGCATGCTGGTTGTCCTGGGTCACAGCTGTGCCAAGGACCCTTCTAGCAATTTAATGTTTCAGGCAATCAAGTTTCAGTGCCAGTGTGTTTTCATCTGAGTTGTTTAATTTCCTTGGGTAGCATTAGTTGTTGGGAATCCAAGAGTCTAAGCCCATTGATAGCCTTCTATATATCACCTACTCTTATTAGCAGGAGTAATAGCACTTTCTTGATGGCAGCACACATTTCCACTACAACGGCTTTGAAGTGGCCTGCTCTGAGGCAGCCATCAGGGGTGGCAAACTTCCAGGCAACCTGGCTGAGCCCCTGGCAGTGCTGCAGGGCACCAGGATGAGGTTATGCGCTGCTCTAGCAAAGTGGGCACAGACCTCCACAAGCCCCGTGCCTGCTGCCAGCCACTCTAGGTCTGGAGCACTACTGTCCCACTGTCCCTGCCAGCTGGACAGGCCTGAAAGCACCAAATGAATCTGTTCATAGAAAGAAACAGGAGAGCAGTCTGCACAGCTCCAGCCTCTTCCTCCTCATCCTAATCTTTTGGTTCTGCAGGCAGAGCATGGACTTGCATATGTTTGCAGGGACCTGTTTATGGCTGGCACCCCAAAGATCTTCCCTCTAGGGTGTCTGATACTGCCCTGGTAGTGGAGCTGGCAGCCAAGATCAGGGAAGAACTGGAACAGCTATGGATGATGATTTTTTTGACTTGGGACTTCCTTTGGCTTCAGATGAAAATGTCAGTAAAAGCTGCATGAAACACCCATGAAATGGGAACTGTTTCTGTGGAGCTAGTAAGAACATGGCTTCACACTGTGTTTGCAACTCTGCTCTTTAATAACTGCCCATGTGCCTTCTTTTACCAGATGGTAAAGGCATTTAAAATAGTGCAAATTCTCTCTGAAAACATGACTACAAAAAATTCCATAACATGATGTAAAATAGTGGGCTGAGGTTATTTTGAAATGACATGGCCTGGCCCTCAGGCCAAGCACCATTTTCAGGCACACAGCCCCAAGTTCTGGGGTGGTGGCAAAGAACAGAGACCCCCATGGCAGGGTGGTGGCTGTGGCATCTCCCACTGTGGCTCCTACCTGAAGCAGGTTCTCAGGGGTAGCTGAAGTTAATTGTGCATTTTGGATGGGTAGAATTCTCCCAGAGTTAAGATGGGAATCCTTTCAGCTGGCTTTGTGGGAAGGAACATTGGGCGGGCTCTCACCCACAGGAATGCATGAGCACAGGGACTTTGAGTCATGGGGAGACCTGAGGAGATCAATTTATCACATTATTTTTTTTCTTTATGATTATGACCACATTAGAAGGCAGGCAGTTAGAGAAGGTGCCCCCACTGTTGGACAAAGCATGTTTCCATCTCCCAGCTTCAGTGGCTCAGATGTGGCACCTGTCTCAGAGGCAGCAGCTGGACTACACGATGCAGGGTGGTTGCACAATGCCATGCGATCTCCTCTGTTCTCCTCCCTCACCCCGCTGGGAACCTCGCATGATAAAAACAGTAAAAGGCTCTTGATTTATTTTGCTGACTAGAACATTTCATTATATTGATTCAGCTAGTGAAAGCCCCACAAGGAAATGGAAAATAGCCCATTATTTTTAATTTCCAATTGGAAAAGTTACAACACATTTCTATTTATGATGTGAGTGTTTTTTTATCTCAATCATCAAATTCAGCACTTATTTTTAGAACAGTCTATTTCCATCATTAAGGAAAGACTAAGGCTTGAACTTATGGTTCTCTATATCACAAGCTGCTGAGGTTCAAAGCGATTATTCATATATATTTTGCATGGAGTTGGTGAGGAGGTGAAACTGCCAAATATCCTAAACTTCTCTATTTTGGGAAAAATGGTGGGCTAGGATGATCTTATAAAATGTATTCACGGCTTAAATTGAACAATTTAACACTCTGAAGCTTAAGTAAAAAATTAATAGAAGGCAAATCTTTGAAGTGGTGGCATGTGTGTAAGCCTCTTGTCCCCTGCAGCCAAAAAAAAAAAGTCATCAAGGCTTCAGACAAGCAGCATTAAACATTTGAATTCTCCATAAAAATATTCGTGATGTAGAGCAATTACTTGTTTTTGATATTAGAGAAAAGTTGCTAGAATGTGTTTATTTTGCCTCTCTCTATGTAAGATCATTTGGAACATGTGCTTTGCACGACTTCTGTCTCCTGGTAGATTCATCCTTTGTGGTGCAACTAGATACACACGCTCACATATATATTTGTACACACACAGACACAAAGAACAAATAGACTAGATGGCCAGAAATTCCTGGCACGTACTCTGTTATTTCTGTGTTGCTCTTGCTTGAAGCACATGTTTAACATTTTACTTGACTTGAAAACTCGGCAAGGTAGATGGATTAAAGAAAAAAAGCCAAAGGTTGAAAGGATGAATAGCTTAGAGAATAAAGCATCGGGCACTTACAGTACTGCTGGCATTGAATGCAAGGAATCAGTTCTACAGACCTCAAAAGGGTGAGGAATGAAACTCAAACACACCCGGTTTGGTCAGCCCCAAAAACCTAACTGAACAAAGACATCCCAAACCTGCGGCTTGGGTTAAAGAGCTAAGACACTAATCCAGTACAAAAGGCTTTATTCAGACTGTTTACCCTTTTGTATGTATGTATATACAATCAAAACTAATTTTTTTTCAGACCCTGATGTGAACCAGTGCTCTATACAAATCTGGGGGGAAAAAGTCCAGCAAGTTATTTCACTGACAAAAGTAGCCTTTATGCTGCTTCAAAAGTGGCCTTTACTCTTTGCAAAGTTCCTTTAGAATAAGGTCTGTGAGGAATTTTGTGGAAAACAGACCTACTTTACAGTATTTTCTTTGCATTGACTCTTTAAACATACTAAATCTGTGCTTTGTTAACTAAGCATTCAAATGTAGAGAAATCCAAAGAGCAGGTCAACTTTCTGTCCTTAACGACAGCTTTGCCTCTGTACCAGCCAATGGCCTGGTCACAGAACCTAACCTTCTGCCCTGGAAGATTTATCATCAGCTTTGCAAACGTCCTTCTCACTTTGAACTGAGTGGAGCTGGTCAAGATGCTTTAAAATTTAGCTTCTGCATGTGTCCCCTCCGCTCAACAGAAGCCCAAGCATCATTAGTGCTAAAAGCTCATTGTAGCTCTTTTGCACATGCTGGTGAGTTCAAAATTTAGTGTAGAGTGTGTCTTACTTGCTGCCTAGATTAAACTGCAAGCTCTTCAGGGAACACACATCTTTTACTCTCCGTAGCTGTCAGCATAACAGGACTCAGCTGGAGGCTTTGGGTGCTACCATGGTAGGGATAAATAAGAGCCAAGGCAGTTAATGCTATAAAACTGTACTGTTAAAGAAGCTGGAAGCATCAGGTTCTGTCTGCAGAAACTTCCTGTAACACACATGAAATGTAAATTAACCCATCTGAAAATAACTGATTAAACCAGCAATTAGATCAGAAATAAGGTAAAAAATACCTTTCTTTCCATAAACATTTTGTATCCTTTGCAGAGGAGCAGTGCAGTGTCATCGTATCACTCATCCCTTCCCAAGCCTTGTTTTGATTTGTTCCTTCTTAAATAAAAAAGACAACCCACAGTGGTACGTGATTTTTATTGCAAAGTGTTTTTGCTGTAAGAGAAATCATTGACTATACTGACATAGCTTACATATATCTCCTTAACCGGTAAAAAGACATGCTTCCAAGAGTTTTTAGAAGCTAGGAATGGATCAAATAAAAGTACACATTGGTCCAAACCTTCTGTTTCTTGTCTACGGATATTAAGTATATTGCTGTGAATATAGAGCTGAAAGACTATTCAGATGCAAGAAGGCAATACTCAATTTCTCCTCCCAAAGACAGTTTCTTTGTCAGAATTAGAGGAATTCTAAGGGGCTTTTCACTCACACAAAAAGCCGCCTGCCAGCAATGATCATGGTTAAACAAAAAGCACGTCCAATAGAGCAAGCCACTCATGTGACTCTCATTTGCAACCCAGGTACTGGGAGCAAACGCTGCCTGCATACTTTGATCTAAATACACCCCAATTAAGGTTTGACTGATTATCTGTACTCACAGAGTGGAGGTGGGCAAATTTAACAAATGGCAATGAGGAAACTTAGGTTTATGGAGTAATTTAACAAAGGCAACATAATGGCAATAACATGGGAGCAGCAGACCACCTGCTCCTCTGCTGGGTTCACTTTCTCATGGACCTGTCACACTGGAGAGCTCCTCACAGGAATAAGAAAAGAAATAAGTAATTCTCCTGCAGATCAGTTGTTAAAATACCAGTCCTGAAATACACTACAATGGAAACTGTTATGAAGTGGCATTTCTAAACCTGTTTGAGAAAGTCAAAGGTCTCAATGATTGCAGAAGAGGTTTTATCCGAAAGATGTGTGAAAACAATTAACACCCCTCACTTTGTTAATTACATGTGGGTTTTGTCATGACATTATCCAAAAAGCTGTAGGTGCAGGTGAAAACCTTCTTTAAAACAACCTATAAAACATCATAGAAAACCTTGGTCTTTCATTAGGTTATTTTATATTGCAATTTAAGCTTTATCAGAGATTCAGAGCTTTCTTATGTGGATGTTATGATTCTATTTTTTGTTGTTGTTGTTTTGATTTGTTTTGTATTGGGTGTTTTTGTTTTATTGACATGTTTATTTAATCACTACTGAGCAACTCAGGATGATATTTTGAAATAATATATATAATAATACAGCTTTTGCTACATTGCTGATTGTGCCATGAGATTTATACCAATGGATCTAGAAGATAAATTTGCAATATAAAGTACATTTCTTGTTTTGGTGGATGAGAGGAAAGAGGTTAAAACAGAAATGGAGCAGTGGTAGAATGCATAATTAGACAGAAGGCTCTGAAAACAGTATTTGTATGAGGTTATTTCATATGTGTGAACAAAAACTGCAGAGAAATGGAGTCAAAAACCACAGTTACTAAGAGTTGCTCCAAAGACTGTTGAGATAGAATATTTTCCCTGAACATTTGGCCTGAATCCTCAGGGACTAATTTTACTTTCAGGTGACCTACGGACGTGAGTCAACACCTTGGGTAAGCATTTGAAAACAGATGCCCATGCTCCATTTGTTCCCTTCCTCTTGCCACTGATATAAATGACAATTAATATGCACATCTGAACATGCATATTCACTGTGGGACTGCAGACACTGGAGACCTTTGCCTCATTGTCATAATGTGTTTTTTCCCATGAGTACATTTACTGCTAATTCTTTCAGCTCTCACAACCAAGCATTGTTCCAAATAGAGAAAAAAAAGATCAGACAGAGTTGGTAAGAAATCTTAAAGTTTTGATTAAAAAGATGTTGACACAGATGTTGTGAGAGTTCATGCCTGACAGCCTCTTCTGCAGCTTGGGTTTCCTGGACAGGATAGCTGTGGGATTCAACTCACCTCACTACAGATATCTAGAACAGAGGTTTCCTAACCTTTCCCACCTTTCTTGATAGAGACAAAAAAAAAAGTAAATAAATAAATAAAAGAAAGAAGAAGAACTTTTCATAGAACCATTCATTTTATGTCTTTTAGACAGCTACTATGCTAGAATTGCCTCTAGAGGGGCCTATTTTCCTCCATTATATACAGTCTAAACTGAGCTTAAGTTGGCTAACTCCTGTGCATCTGGACTAGGGCAGATCTTCTCTTACAGGTATTAGTGGAGTTTCTCTCATGTATCAGGCTCTGGCTGATGTGTGCTGGGGTGCTGAATGCATGTCCGTCACTTGGACCACAAGGAGAAAGGAGATGACTCCCAAAACACATAAAAAAAAAAAAAAAAAGAGAAAAATGAGGTCTGTGTGGAATGGAGCTGGCTACAAGAAGTTCAGGTCTGGATCCAGACTGGTGCTTTGTGATATGATAGTCCATGGAAAATAATGGCAGGTGAAATTTTGACTGAGGCTGGTACTCATTTCTGGTCCTGCACCATGCTGCCTACACTCACAAAACACCTTAGATCCAAGGTCATCACCAAGTGCCATATGCAAAGAAATGGCGATGCAACGTGGAATCAGGTCTGGGTTGAGTGTCAGCTTAAATATGCAATTTCCTCTATTTATCATCTCATGTCACAACTGGAACATTATTTTAAGGCAGCGGATATTTGGTGTGTGTGTGTGTTAATCTTTACTGTGAAAATGTTTGTGATACTTGTTTTACTATCAAGATGTAATGCTGCTGATTAAATTACAAATGACACACTACATCAATTCTTATTAGAGATGCTCAGGTCTCTGTGTATGTATGCTCATGTGGCTGATACCCCTCTTGCCCATTTCTCATAACACTCGACCCAGTAATTATCAGTGAAGATTTCAGACCAGACTTGAGGTAGTCACGCATTTCACTGTCAATCAAGGGTTTTATTTTTTTTTTGGCAATGTTTATATGATATCAGGGGTCAGAGGTTTTTAACCCTACTTCCCCTGGTGAACTATTACAATTCTCCACTGGATTTTGCTGGAGAAGGAACATATCCTATTATGCTGCCATCAATTCTTCATCTTGTACCATCATTTCATGATTCACAGATCTGATATCATTAAGGCTGAAATTCCACAGTATGTTGAACACTTTGTTTATTTCAATAAGACCTGAAAGATCTTGGGACTGGCCTTCAGGTATGATGAGACCTGTCACGCACGACTTCACCAGTTTTGTTATACCAACAATTTTTTAAGATTTAACAATAATTTAAGACTGTACTATATAGAACTTGTTCATAACTAATCTGTAAAAGGAGGTTATTGTTTGAAAATAGTTGTCTTTTTGTCCTTTCTTTTTACCAAAACCGCAAATAAATCTGGTTGAAAGCTGAAAATTTTTAATTTTTAATTCAATAATTAACAATTTCTATCATTAGATAAGAGAACATTTTGTGGGGAAAAAAAAAAAAAGAAGGAAAGAAGTAATGAAACAAGCAGTATCTTCACTAAAAAAAATCCACTTTGGAAAATGCTTGGCAGGCCTATTTCTTTTCAACCCTCTGAGCCCTGCACATGTACTCTATGAAAACTTTGCAGGTCCTGGATAACCCATATCAGTGGATGAAGAAAGAAATGTAACACGATAGTTCCTGAAAACAACACCTCAGCTATTCGTGTTTTATGATAATAAAACAAGATAATATATATATGTTAATGAAATGAAATATGTTTCATGGTAATGAACATATATATATATATATATATATATATGTTTTTTTTTTTTTTTTTTTTTTTTTTTTTTTTTTTTACCAAATCGCAACATGATGAGAACACAAAGTACTCCTCAGTATAATTCTGCAGCACAGGCTTGGCAAAACTTTGGAAACAGTGCTGTGACAGCAGACCAGAAAAAAATGAACCAGAAAAAAAGTTGACAAAAGTAGTGTGACTCCTAAAAGAGATGCAATAAATCGAAGCCACCAAAGGATTTTAAATAATAAAAAGGTGTTCCTTTTGGATAAAATCCACTTACTTACATATAAGGCAGAGTGAATTTTTAGCACAACACTGCGGAGGCACAAGGACACAACCGTGGAGTCGCCTTTTAATAAGCAAAGTGTCAGGGGGGCGGGCAACCCATGGGGGTGACACGGAGCCTCTTGCTTCCAGGTCACTGCTTTGAATCAGGCCCCGGCTGATGCCAGCAGAGAGCTGTAACTCTTTGATGACTGCTTGGTGGCCTTAAAAACTGCCCCCTCATTTGGGTTTGGCATAGGCTTGAGTTTGCTGTGCCAGCAAGTGCTTTCCTAGTGGCAGGTTCAGCACCTGATGTCACATAAACTTTGCAAAAATAAAAATAAAACTAATACCTTCGATTGACAGCAAAATACCCAACCACTTCAAGTCTGGTCTGAAATATTTGCTTATCATTGTTTCATTTATTATGATTATGGGGAGGTGTATGTAGGGCACACTACTTCTGTGCCCATAACTCAGGGCTGGGACATTGCCTGCTGTGCTGGCACAAACACGCCAGACAAGAAACTCCTGGCAGTACATCAGGTTTGAGGACAGAGTGCATAATTCTGCATGGCTCTTCCACAATATCATTCTTGCAAAGTTTTCAGTAAGAGCACTGATCCTAAAAACGTTCTGTTTTATGAGCAGGTCACTCTTGTGTCATTTTGCACCTATTCCATCCCTCCATACTGTGCACCACCTGAGAGGGCAAAATCAAGCTCACAAAACAAGATAACATTTTTCTAGCTATTTATTTATTTGCCACACTTACTTTCTAATAGACTGTGTGCAACATCATATTTAAAACATGACCTTAGAAACTTAAAAACACATCCGTTTCTCCTGAAGAATATACAGCTGCCAGAGAAAAGCGGACATTCAGTAAACTGCATGTCACTATCAGCTATTGATAGCCAGTGATTTGTTCTGAATCCAAAGGCTAAACCAAACCTCATGCTGCTGTATGTCAGATGCAATTGGTCCAAAGTCAAAGTTTTACAGCTCAGACAGGGCGCACTTTATCCTTCAGGCTGCTACTTAAGATAGCCATGACCCTGAGGAGAACCAGTCAACAAAACAGACAGACAAGAGGATGTGATTTGTATGCATCCCTGAGCCTGCTCAAATCACCTCTGACCTGCAGGTCAGGCTGCAAATGACAGCAGAGTGCATGCACCTGATCAGACAGCACATTCTCATTAGAAAGCCTGGGAAAAGGGGGCAGCTACACTGTGTTTACTCATAGACCAAATGCAATCTACCCAGGAAATGAGAAGAAAAAAG
This sequence comes from Anas platyrhynchos, assembly GCF_047663525.1. Lineage (NCBI taxonomy): Eukaryota > Metazoa > Chordata > Aves > Anseriformes > Anatidae > Anas > Anas platyrhynchos. The sequence goes on from NC_092589.1 coordinate 78,391,150, forward strand.
ATCAATTTAGCTCAACGGAAGAATGTGAGCGACATGTAAGTATGTTATGAAATTCCAAATCAAACTGCTTATTCCTATAAACCCAGACAGGAGCTTTCTGCCGGGGTGAGGTACCAAGAAGACAGGTTAGCACCCAAACAGGGGTATTTGTTTGTGTAGAATGCCATGCCAGGAATCTTTGAAGGGGTGCATAACCTCTACTCTAGTAGACTGAGATCCACAATCAGATGCATCTATAGGCTTTATTTGCTGCTGGGTCTACTTGACCATCAGTGCAGTTTGCTGATTTGGTAGTTTGGTAGACATTGTTGATAATTTACATCAGCAATATGTAAATTCATCCAGTACAGAAGGCTGGATTTATCGAGAAAAGGGGCAGTGATCACGCAGAAATCCATGTTTCTCTAAATTTCATTTTTTGGACATGGGAGCAAGTTATCAAAAAGATCAGCAAGTTATCAGAAAGATCCAAAGAAATGATTTTGACTACAGACTTCTGCAAAGTTCAGAGGCAGACAGTGCTGAGCCAGTGATGTGAAGAGATTGTCCCTTTGTATGCAGCACTGGTGAGACCGCATCTCAAATATTGTGTTCAGTTTTGGGCCCCATACTACAAGGATATTGAGTGCTTGTGATGAAGAGCTATGAAGCTGGTGAAGGGACTAGAAAACAAGAGTTATGAGGAACAGCTGAAGGAACTGGGGCTGTTTAGTCTGGAGAGGAGGAGGCTGAAGGGAGACCTCATTGCAGAGACATGTAGATGTGTCAGTAAGGACATGGTTTAGTAATGGAACTCAGTAGGCCAAATAGGACCTGGTGATCCTGAAGGTGTTTTCCAACCAGATAATTCTATGTTTCTATGATTTAGTTCAGGACAATTTCCAGTACATTTGGAGTAAGTCTGGGATTTGAAGGGTGCATGTGTGTGGGTAGGGGTCTTGTAGTGACTGTGTTACTTTGTACAGAGACTAAGGACCACTCTTCCTTGGTACTCAATCTTTGCACTATATTTTTTATAAATTTTATATGGAGTTAGAGGGAAGGTTGCAGGGCTGCCATTATGCATTTTTGCTAAACTGGCATGCCAGCAGCAGTTGGAGCCCTGTGGCTCAGGAGCACTCATGCAGATGCTAAGGAAATGTGCTCTGTGCCTTCATGACTCCCGGGCTGCAGGGGCTGCTCTGGCCTTAGCATCACGTCAGGCCTGGGCCTAAGCAGGAGTCACGCTGCCCACCTACTGCCTTCATCCTTATGGAGATCAGATTTACACAAGCCACATCCACCTCAGCTGTTTTTGTGTCCAGCCCTCGCTGTGCTGCTTCTCTGCTTATTCCCTTTTGCCTGCCCAGGCAGGAGAAGTGACACTGATTGTACTGGGCAGCAGTTTCTGAACTGTCCAACTGCAAACCGGCCACAGCACTGAGGCTATGTGCCCCTGTGCAGCCCTGGAGAACAGCAAAATTAGGTGAGCTTTTGGACATAGTCTATCCTCCAGCACACACCAGCAGCACACTATGGTATGCTTCTGGACTGCCCAAGATGTGGGTTTTTGCCACAAATATGAGATGGGAAATGGGACTGAAACAGAATTTGATCCTGGCTCTTTGCTGGGGCTGAATGGGGTCTCAACATGTGAAGGTTAGCTTTTTCTCAATTTCTACCACATATTCATGCATTCATGAAAGACTTTAACCATGATTTTCAGACTGATATTTTCTTCCAACAATTCTGTCCCAGTGATATCCATGCCAGCAGAAAGGAAAGGAATCCTACACACTGGGGTTTATTTTAAGAGATGCCTTTCTTGTGAATTAAATAAGTGCTTTTTTAAAGCTCTCTGTGTAGGGTATCTAGTGATGGACACATTCTAGTGGGGAAAGTCATTTTTACTCTTTACATATCTGTTGAATACTGCATGTTATTAAACAATCCAGCCTGAGAAAGTGTCATCATGATATATTTATCAATCTCTTTCCCTCCTAAAATAAATGGCAACCAAGACCGAACACAAAAGGGGCCCTTACTTCAATAAGGAAAATACCACACAGAGATGAAGTCTGCACAGAGCATCCTTGCATATTTGCTTAAAGCTGACAGTAATGTCATTTTGATGCCTACTGGATAACTGAGGACCATAAATATATTGCTGGTTGGTTGTGATGAGTTTTCAGGTTTTGAGCTGGGGAATATGGAGCAGACCTCTCACAAAGCCCCCTTGTGCAGAATAAGAAAAGAAAGAAGTATCCCTGTTTCACAAATGGGGTCATAACAGTCTGGATTCCTAGGAAAACCATTCCCAGCATGCTGGCCACAGTTCTAGGGAGAAGAATAAAAATAGACTTTGTTGCTGGAATAAAATAAGAACGTAAGAACAAGAGAACAGCTGTACTGAGTCAGACCAAAGGTCTTTCTGCTCCTGTCTCTGACAGTGTCTAGTAACAACTGTGCAGGGAACGATTATAAGGAGGACAGCACAGAGTGACCCTTCCCATGGCAGAGTCTCTCAGCTTTCAGCTATCTATAATTTAGGAATTTCCTGGCACAGGCATGGTGTCTACTGGACTTTCTTGGCCTTCTGTAACTACTGTTTGAGCCTGCTTGTATTCCACATCCCCTTCCAGCGAGTAGTTATGGTGCAAGGATCCCAAGTAATGCCATATGTGAAGAAGTACGTTTGTTTGTCTTACAGTTGTGCCTAGTAATTTCATATAGTGGTTCTCAGTTATCAGGCCAAGAGAAATTGTGAGACTCTGATTGGAATGGGAAGAAAACTCATGGAGCCAGAAAATTTCCCTGTCATTTATCTTTGTTGTGGTTTCTACTACAGTAGCAAGCCAGGCAGTTGTTGGTAAGCTGCACCATGTTAATAGAAGCATATGGGAATGACAGCAGAGTCTGGAAGGAAATGCATTTTGGTACAGTACACACACCTGTAGGTACAGAAGTGAGATTTTTAAAGTTTACTATGATGTGTCTGCAGGCTCTCTCAAACTGCACATCCACTTTCACAGGCAATGAAAAGCCAGACATTTTATGGTGATATCTTTCCAAAAAGAAACTTAATGTGGCCAAATACTGTGATTTCATCTGTAGTTATAAATTCATTGTAGGTGGCTTTTTTTTTTTTTCTTTTTCCCCTACAAAATCTAATTACGTCCTGTCTATAGCCTTGCACAACTGTAGTGTGTATAATGGATAGGACATAGATTATGGAGAGCTAAGCAAAGCACTGCTATAGCTGTTTTCTTCAAGTTTCAGCAATTACTACTCCTAAAGCATGGTTTATGTTTTTGTGAACTACTGAGCTTTCCAGGTTTGCAGGATGAACTAATCAATTCATATGTAAATAAAATATATCGTACCCTATAAGAAAAGAGCAGTTGATAAAGAGGATCTAGTGCTGTGGGTCTTTATGATCAAGAGAGGGAAGAATTTCTTTGTGTCACTACAAAATGTTACTCTGTCCATGAAAGGAAGGAGACAGAAGGCTAGCTCTATGCAAAAGCCTGACTGCATGTGACTGACCCAGCAGGAGAAGTGCTGGCTCCCTTTCTCGGGCTCCTTCTGTTGCAAGACACAGATCCTAAGTACGTGCCGGATGCCTCTGCCTGATTTCTGGGGGGCATTCTGGCCGAGTGAAACATTTTAAAACAAAAAGGAGAGTTAGCAGATCAAAAATGTAAGCCACAAACTGTTTCTCTTGAACTGCATTGCTCTGCTGAAAACAGCAAAGCAAATATGTGTGTGTTTTACTCCTCTTTTATGTTATTCCCTGATAATGACTCTCATTCATGTTACAAGAAAAGATTTCATCCTTTCCTTTACTTTTAGAACAGAACAGTTGTCTTTATTTAAAATTATCTTGTCCCTTATGAAACGTGCTTTTTCAGGGTGAGTGAGCCTCGAACGGCTTGATAAAAACCACAGTCCTTCCAAGTTGGACTGCATCTCATCAAAGTGCTTTTCCCCTTAGGATTTTATGGAATGTTACCTCACTTTATGACAGTTCACATCACAGCATAAATGCTGAACATTTCTGTAAGTGAGGCAATGCACTGTGAAATGTCAGGCAAACGATAAAATCAATAATCTGCAAGTTACCAAAGAGAAATGAAACTCATGGATGTCAGTAGTTTTTGGGTCAAAGGCAGATGTTCCAGGATTATGATGGCCAAACACTGCTGGATTGTTTTAATTTAAGTTTCATACCCAGACAGCACTGAAAAATGGCCCTTCTCATAACAACCATGAGCACCATTACATATGCTTTTTCCACTTTTTATTCTTTTAGCTGAGATGTCGAGATTGGAAAACTGCTTGTTTTCTTTTGTATCATCTTTCTGTGCCCTGGATGTATGTTCTGTAAGAAAGTTAAGTTGTATTCTTAACAAGTGCAGAGAGAAACCTTTGAACAATACCTACCTGAGATCAAATGGTGTATTTCTTTGGCACTCAGATCTGCTATTGCCTTACAAATTATAATGAGGTTTGGGATTCTGTTTGAAAAAAAAGAAAAGAAAAAAAAGAAAAGATTTCAGATAGAAAAAAAAACAGAAAAACATTCATAGGCATGTTCTCTATCAGTCTAAAAATGGAAAATGTTGTGGTAAGCATCTTTTATGTATTTTTATTGCAAAAATTAAACATTTGAAACCAAGTTTAACTTCTAAGGTATCAGAACAGAAAGATTTTTAACATTTTTTTTTTCAGTTTTGACTTCTAGTTTTTAATTAAAAAAAACACGTAACTTGCTTTATGAGAACCTCTCCTCCCTCCTTCCCCCCCAGTTTCCCCCGAACATCTTAATTCTTTCTATTAGTTCCTCTGTTTAATTCCTCAGATGATCATGTCCAGCAAAAAATAAAAATAAAAATACTATTGGAACTTTCCTCATTCACTTTAAACTTTAAAATACATGAGGAGAAATATACTTAGCACTGGGATTAAAACGGTCACAGAACAAGTGAAATGAAGTTGATGGTTAACAGTCATACTGGGCTATTTATATATGGGCTTGTGAAAAATACTGTCGGAGAACTTGTAGGTTGTGCGGAGCAGTTCTCCAAATGTCTCCGGATGCACCGACAGAGCAAACAAACGCACCACTGGAAGCAAAGTGCTTCAGCTGCAAAGGAGGCATGCAGATGGTTTCATAAACCCACAACAAAAAAACATTCCCTGGCAAAGACAGGCAAATGAAAACCTCCTGGTGCAGTGATGTACGGCTTGGGCTAAAAGGTCAATGACTGCAGCTAAAAGTTATCAAGATAATTATTGCTCATGCCTTGATTGGGGAAAATAAGCACCCCCACAATGGGTTTCCAGCTCTGTGCCTTGCAAAGAGTCCTGGGCCCAGCGTTGTTTTCCTGCCGTCGATTGCAGTCACCACACCTGCAGTGCGGGGCCCATCCTGGGGCCCGCCGCCAGCCGCCTCCCCAGGCAGCCCCGCTGCTCCAGCCCCTCACATGCAGCCACCTCACGTTTTTCATCCCATCCCATCCCACTGTCACCACACCGCCTTCCCCTGCCCCTCTGTGCCACCTGCTCGTGGGGAAGGGGCGGCAGGGGAGGCGAAGGGACCTTGCCTGCCTGCCACCACCGGGCTGTCCCTGCGCACTCCTCGCCCTGTGGGTTTTTATTTCCGATCAAATGCAGTCGGTGGGTTTCTGTCGGCGGCCTCCCCCTTCCTCCCGCAGTGGTACAACCTCCTTGTCTCCGACAGAAGTCTTTCTAAAGATCTGCTCAAGCCTCACTAAGCAGCTGTGAGTTAGGTCATTTTCCCAGGAGTTTTACATGTGGAAAACCGGGCATTAGGAAGGCCTCAGAAAGGACACCATCTGGCCCCGGTGAAAAAAAGGATCATGACACTTTCTGTGGTACCCACAGGCCCTGATGAACCATAAAGGAATTCAGGCCCAGGCGGTGATCCGATGGCGGCTGGCCCCACAATCACCTCCGTGACAGCCCGCTCCATTCATCTCCCCGGTTATCTCATAGCACAATGGACTTTTGTGCCGCGCTGTTTGCTGACGGCGTCGTCAAACCCGGGTTGATTTTTGTGCCGGGTTTCAGCGCCTGTACTCCTCACTGGAACATGTAGCACGCATCGGGAGAGATAACAACACAAAGAAGGCGGCCTTTTTTTTATTCTCAGTGTTCAATCCCCTCGAATTTCTTTCACTGTACAGGGGAATAAAGAGCAAGGCTCTGCAGCAGATGCAAGGAAGATCTTTGCTGAGAATCAAGAAATTCCCTCCCCTCCCCGTTAAGTCAGATGTTGTGGATTAAGGGGAATTTGCACTATTGTTTCCTAAAAGTGAAATTTAATTAACGTGGATCAGGACTTACAGCTCATGTGCACTTTTTGTGAGGAAAAATGGATATATATATATATTTTTTTAAGTGAACACTTCATGGTTTCCTCATTTTGGAGTAGGGTGGGTCTGTCTAGGTGAAAAATGTGCTCCTCACAATGTAAAATTTATCCCACTTTTATTTGGTGGCCTGATTTCAATTCTTCAGTGGTTCTTATTTAATACAGGAAGTGCCTTGAATAGTTTGTACACTGGGGTGCAGGTTGTGCAAGGCCCCCTGGAGGATGCTACCTTCTCCCTGTCATTCTCACCCCCAGCTCCACTCCCACCGCAAGAAAGAGCCTGGGAAAATAAACAGACCTTATAGCCTGCCCTCAAGGTCACTATGCTGACCTTGGAAGGGTAGGGGGTACCCAAATCCTGAGTCAGGGAGCCTGTAGGGAAAGCAACCTGCTGCTTGCCCCCACTTCTCCCCATTTAACCTGGGGCATGGTGGTGTTTCCATACGCCAGGCTCCTGCACCACCACCAGGGAGAGGACATCTCTGCTGCTGGGACTCCAAACCAGATGTAGCTCCTGAGGTCAAACTCCGGATTTGGGTGATTTGCCTGATTTCTGATATCATCACAAAACTAGCTGGAGGCCAACACAGCTCAGGCAGCATGGACATAAAGACAAATTAGTACAATTCATCCTCTTAAATTCAAAAATGGGCTACAGTTGATGTGAGATTTGTTCAGGGGCTCCAAGCAGGTTGTCAGCAGAGACACAACAAACCACATCTTCTGGAGTATCAATCCAATGCTTTAAAGTATTTATGCAAGTTTCTGGTAAAATACACCTCCACACTCTTACTGTTGCTCTCAACTACCGAATTGAGCTTTGTACACTCAAAGAAAGGTATTGTGGGTTGGGGAAACATTTCATTACAAAGTTTCCTACAGTGCTTTAATTAGTGACCCCAGACATTAAATATTGGGTAGCTTATTACTCGTGGTTTCCTTACACTCAGCTTATTACACAGGCCTTCCCTGCACAAAAGACAGATTCTTTAAAAGCCCTTGTATTATCCAACACATACCCAGTAGTACATCTGCTGGCAATCAACAGTTTTTAACGAGATCACTCATTCTCTTGTTTTTAACATTCTTTTACTAGGCCAGGAAATGTTTTGCTTTCCATTTCAAGAAGAAAAAGCGGAAAGAAGAAAAACCACAGAGTAAGTGCATCCAAGGAAAACATCGTAAAATTTCCACATTGGGAGGACCTTAGTTATCTGTGAACCAGAATGTGTCTTAACAAGGTGACATGTTAAAGACTACATATTGAAGTGATTTTAAGTAAGCCACTGAAGTGATTCTTGAATAAACTGTTTTATTTCTGCATTTGCCATAGCTGGTTTGAGACACTGATCCCATTTTTTATGGGTTATAGTCAGTGTATATAGGTGCTGATGGCTCCCAGTAACCAGGGTGCATACAAGCTCATGTGCGTATTATTACTGTGTGTGCAACTGAGGAATGTCATAAAGGAAGAGCCTGACTGGGAAAGAAGGAATCGTGCATGTGTATTTTGAAAGGTCTAAAGATGAGGTCTGTAGCAGCCAGTATCCACTTACTGAAGTGTTTCCACAATTACACATGCAGTTATTTATCCTATTATAAGTTACAGCCTTTCAGAGGTTGCCTCTAACTGCTTAAATGAGAAATGCCAATGACACTCTGAGCCAAGAAGAAGCCAGAACAGCCACTGACATGATGGTTCAGCAACCATCAGCTGAGATGAACGTGGAGCGGATCCCTCAGCCCAGCCCTGTGCTTGCAAAGGGCACCAAGTGCCCCTGCATGAGAAAGGGTTGTGGAGCCTACAGGGAGCCCTCACTAAGCCACGAAGGAGAGGGAGGAGGACACCTGGACACCTTGGTTTGCGCTCCGCACTGTCACCACAAAAGATATTTATCTGGTCTATTGGCAGCTGTTTCAAACGGGAGAAAAAACAGGACAAGGACTTTATCATGCAAATAGTTAAATTTTCTGGGATACACGCTCACTTTTTATTCAGAAAGCCCTGCTCACTGTAATGAAAAATGTCAGGCTCTTTTAATAAAAGAACAATTTGAAAACTTGATATATCACAAAACCATTAATTTTAGCTATTATCTGTTTGACACTTTTCATAGCAACGATTTCACTCTGTAACATGCTTCCCGAGGATTAAAATGATTTTAAAGGATTAAAATGTTAATTAAAAATATAATAGAAATATCAATCGCTGAGAAGACCAACATAAGTATTTGTCTCTTTAACTGTATAATCACACTGCCGCTGTTTCCTCCTGGCTCTTTACAGTTTGGAGCTCCAGTGCATGAGGAGGTAAATGACAGATCCAGGAGCAATTCTGCTCTTTAACTATTTGACAATGCATCTGTTTACACTTCACAAAGGCAGCGTTATGTCCTTGAAATTTCTAAAGGTCATTGTTAATGGGATCAATTTTTTTTTTTTTTTTTTTTTTTTTTTTTTTTTTTGTGCCAACTGTGTCTTTCTTAGCTTGTAAGAGCACTATTCCCCGCGAGGGGCTGGAGGGGGTGGGAGCAGGCAGGTCCAGCGAATTCCATGTGACCAGTTCAGCTGCAATAATCTCTTTTCTCCTTCTGGTCCAAGCTACACATGAGAGCACTCTAGTGTCTTTCATCATTATTTGTCACCCTTTTGTGTTGAGCAACTTATATCCACAGCCATTCCAGCAATTAAAATAAAAAAGGACTAAACATTATTCACAGTGAATAGCTCTGAGACCAGTGACATCAAGTACCAACCAACCCATTGAGGACTGGGTACCTGATATCCCTGGAGTATTTTATGGAGGGAAAAGAAAATGCAAACCAAAATAAAATCCAGCAAACACATGGTTATACTGAGAGTTCAGAGCCTGATTTAAAGATAGGCTCTCTACAACGATCTCTTACAACATGTTCTTAGCAAGGAGAGGAGAGAGGAGCAGGGGAGAGGGGCAAAGAGGATAAGCTCTCAGTTACTACACAGCTAACTTTAAAAGACTGACAGCTTCAAAGTTTATTTTTATGTTCAGGCACCTGAATGGATCAAAGGGCTGCTTCAGGAACCATTCCCTGCATCAGCCAAATGTTGTAATTTAGGAAACCCACATCCTCAGTACTCTGGCAAAGTTAAGCTTCTCTGAAGCACTTGTCAAATGACTTCAGCATGCATAAGCTACACAGAGACACCCTCATTTTTTTTTCTCTCTCTGTGCAATTGCCTTCCCTGTGCAACTACTGTGAGTGGGGGGATCTGTATGCTTAGGGAGATACAGCTCTTTCCCCACCTGACCAGGTAAACAACTATTCATCTTCTAGAAGTTGATTATTCTCTATCCAGTATATTCATTTTTCCTGTCAGAAAGGCACAAGCCCCATGAACAAATCCTTGGCTTCAATTTCTCCTAAAATATCAAGAAAGCATATTCTCATATTTTCAAAGGGTCTTCAGAGTGCAATGACATTGAAATAAAAAAAAATAAAATCAACAAAACCATCAGCAATGCATTTATATGGCATTTCTTAATGCCCATATTAATACACATAGGTATGCACAGTGGCACAAAGAGAAATGACTCTTTTGGCAACGAGCAGGCAAGAAATTCATTTATTTATGGAAGCAGTCTGATTGTCTAACCTCATAGTTGTGTGGGGCTATCTGGAGATATTCATTAGTAATTTCTGCAATGAACAGATAAATACTGCGTGGTGTTCAGCAGTTTACCACATCCTTTTATAGTTGTTCAATTAGTTAATTAGTGATACTATTATAGAAATGTCTTTTTTTTTTTTTTTTTTTTTTTTTTTCCTAATCAGTATTTGTGAAGATTAAGTTTTCAGGTTCTGATTGTTATGCTTCTGATGCACTAGAGAGCCATCTGCTACCAGCGAAGTTTCCTTCTTTTCAATAGGTAGAGCTCTGTAAGGCTTCATAAGAAAGAAAAGTTGTGGACCTGTTAGACTGTTTCCAAAGTAGGGCCGTGAAAATGATCAGAGGGCTGGAGCACCTCACCTGAGAGAGCTGGTGATGTTCAGCCCAGAGAAGAGAAGGATCTGGGGAGACCTCATTTGGCCTTTCAATATATAAAGAGGGGTTATAAGAAAAATGGAGATAGACTTTTTATCAGGGCCTGTAGTGATAGGACTAGGGGTAACAGTTTTAAACTGAAAGAGGGTAGATTTAGATTGGGTACAAGGAAGAATTTTTTTACAATAAGGATGGTGAGGAACTAGCACAAGTTGCCCAGAGAAGCTGTGTATGCCCTGTCCATGGAGGTGTTCAAGGCCAGGCTGGATGGGGCTTTGAGTAACCTGGTCTGGTGGGAGGTCTCCCTGCCCATGGCTGTGGATTTGGACCTGGATGGTCTCTAATGGTCCCTTCCAACTGAAACTTTTCTACTATTCTAAAAATTTGCTCTTACCCTTCTTAGAAGAAACTGAACACATTGAATTACCTTATTTCTCACTATTGAGAAGGATATTCTGTAATCTTGAATGAATCATAAGTTTCTGAATCATTTTCACATTTTCCCCTACATCTTTCTTGAAATGGCTAAAGGAATGGGGACAATATTCCAGTAATGTTCTTGGTGGTGCTGTTTAGATGCGGTTCACTTCCCTGTTTCATATTGTGTTAGATGCTGTCAGGGTGGATCCAGGAGAGGGCCACAAAGATGATCAGAGGGCTGGAGCACCTCTCCTATAAAGAAAGAAGAGCTGGTGATAGCTTAGCCTGGAGAAAAGAAGGCTCTGGGGAGACTTCATTGTGGTCTTTCAGTACTTAAAGGTGGCTTATAAAGAAGAAAAAAAAAGGAGAGTAACTTTTTACATGGGTGGATAGTGAAAGGAAAAGGAAAAGTGGTTTTAAACTAAAAGAGGGGAGATTTAGGTTAGATATAAGGAAGAAATTCTTTACTAGGAGGTTGGTGAGACCCTGGCACAGGTTGCCCAGAGAAGCTGTAGATTCCCCATCCCTGGAAGTGTTCAAGGCCAGGCTGGATGGGGCTTTGAGCAACCTGGTCTGGTGGGAGGTGTCCCTGCCTGTGGCAGAGGGGTTGGAAGTGGGTGGTCTCTAAAGTCCCTTCCAACCCAAGCTGTTGATTCTATGGTTCTATGATATTCCTTACCTTTTAAATTTGCTACTCTTCTCAGCCAAAACACTGGACTGGGAGATTTGCAATGGTATATAATAAGAACATGGTTTAGTGGGTGATATTGGTGGAAGGGGGATGGTTGGACCAGGTGATCTTGGAGGTCTTTTCCAACTTTTATGTTTCTATGATTTTATGATAGTATGGGTATTAAGTAGGATTTTAGGGTCAAAACAGTCTAAGCCAAGAGATTTGCATTTAGTGAGACTTTTTTTTTTTTTTTTTCTTAAATGTTCTGATATGCATTACATCATATTTTGAAATATCAATAGCATCTGATGTTCAAACGAGATTAGTTTATCAAGCAACGTAGATTACTCTATTCACCTGACCTATCTCTATCATTAATTTAGGACTTCACCAAGTCTGAATCACTAGAAAACTTTACTGCAAATGATTTATATTTTCTTCCTAAACACTGCTAAATGTATTGAATGACAATGAACAGAAAACAGATCCTGTCAACACTGTGCTAGAAATTGCTTGCTGAGGCTGCCCCATCTACTAGGTTGTATTATGCATTACGAAGTTCCTCTCTGGGGACATGGCACTGTTCTCTGGAAAGTGGAAAACAGGTGAATAGATGGTGACTCAGACAGTACACCTGACATCTGGCTACTTTTGTGACCCCTCTAGCACATACTACATGGATTTGGCACTATGCTGCTTTGTAGACCTCTGGTGGGAGATTTGTCTGTCCCACATCACCTGTTGAGGAGGAGGAGGAACATATTAACTTGAGAGAGTTCCCAGCTATTCTTTCATTGAACAGTCTCTGCCTCAGGAACAAGAGGATGCAGAATATATCCCCTGGGGTTCAGTCTGTACATCCTGTCCCTTCTGAGGTTTGGGTGTGAAAACCGTGTGCCTCACATTGCCCCAGAGAGTCTCTGCCCTTCAGTTTGAGCTCACAGTCGCGAGGGAAGCTTAATTTATAAGCACTTTTTAAAGGGCAAAAGAGGAGAAAAAAATACTGACATTGCCAAGGATATTTTTCTGTTTACAAATCACATGAATAAAATAGTGATATATTAAATGCACTGCTCTGTTTGGGCCAGATGCTTTCGATTTGTGAAAAATGACCATGCTTCTCTCCCTAGGAAAACCAATCTTTTGCTTTAATGCGATTTATGGAAGAAATCACCATTTGTACATTACTTTAAAACTTGAGGCATTGAAGAGCGATTCTGTTAGAAGTTTCCTCAACTTTGGTGAATGCTGAGCTGTTTGTAGAGATGTCAGCCACAAGATTGGTGGCTGGACCTAGCAGGTTGCATTCAGAATGGCTCTGTGTCTGTTTTCAATTTGAAAGGAACTGGCTAAAGTGTTGCAAACACTTGAAGCTATGCATTCTGCATTACAATGAAAGTGGTGTCATTATACACATTACACTCAACAACAGCTTCCTTTTTAATACAAGGAGGACATCATAGTCAAAATCTGTTGAGTATAAAGCACAGGAAAAGAAAAAAAAAAAAACAACAAAGAATCCTGGATGTTCCAAACTTTGTAGCTAGTAATGTGGCCATGGCGTTTTCTCAGTGGTATGCCTATAACAAAAATATTGTACATAACCAAAATATTTGGATTTTAAAAGATTCATTAGTGATACCTGTGAACAAGAGCATGTGGGAAAGGTCATAGCATAAATCTGTTTATTTTCTGATTTCTTTTCTTCTGCTTGCTTTACTTTTTCTATAAAACAGTATACTGAACATATATAATGGCACATATAATGGTGTGACATGTACAACCATGACACCACTGGACAATGCAAATCATACGCTATCTTGAAGCAACTCCATCTGTATCACCATAAGAGCTAATGTGCAGAACAAGAGTACAAAGTTGCTCTGTCACAGAAGGGTACGGACCCTTCATGTTTTTTCCCTAGAAGATAAAGAGTCCAGGGCTGGAAGTAGCATTGGGCTCACAGGCTGCCTACGTCTTCATGACAAGTTATCTGATTTTGTTCTTTGTGTTGGAGAAGTCTCCTTTAGAAATCCCTTGTCTCCCACAACACCTATTCCCTTGAGATATTTAATCAGAAGTACCTATTCTAGTCTTTTCTCTTCCATAGACAGCTGCCTAAATGAGCAGAAGTTGTTATTCCTGGGATTTACTTGTGTTTTTACTCCATCTTTAAGAGGAATAAGAAGGGAAAAAGAAAATGCTATCCTTGAATGGCAGAGTACCACTAACTGCATTGGCACAAGATAAAGCACTTGAGACCTCTTTTCTCAGTGTCAGCCTCCCAGGGCATCAACTGTCATGTCTCCTGGCTGTCCTCGACAGAGCAATGTCTGAACCAAGACTGTAACCAAGACTCTTGTCTCTGGACAAGGTGAACAATAAATGTTTTCCCAGCTGAGTTTTAATCAACCTCGTACTGAAGTGTCATCAGATGATTTTCCATGTAACAAACAGAACCTTAACCCCAGGAGCCCTCAGGGGTACTCAGAATAAAACTCTTGTTTTCACTCTGCAGAAATGCCAGCATCAGGTGGGACAAAGGGCACACTGACTAAACATCTTTATTTTGTTTGGTTCTTGGAAATAATTTGCTTTTTCTTACAAAGAGATCTGCCATGGCTTTGCCTGGTGGAACACTAATATTTAAAAACATCCCCCTATGAACATCATAATTGAATTATAGAAGGGAAAAGAAAATACTGTGGAGCAAATAAGCCTTATCCATGTTTGTTTCATGCTTGTAAAGGGCAGCTTTCTCTTAGCTTTCCACCATGAAATAGCATGGGAGCAGAGCAGAGAAGAGATTGTTTACTTGATAATGCTACAGATTTTCTTAAATGCTAGATTTTGCCACTGGCTATTATGTTGTATCGGGTGTGCAATGAAAATACAGTAAAATTTGCACTGACTTCAACCACACAGCAAAGAGGTCAACACTGAAAACCTCTAGAAATTCTGCTTTACATTCATAAAATATTCTGGAATGCCTGAAAAACCTTAGATACATGTTGTTTGACGGAATACTAATATGTGATTTCTTAAAGTGAAATACAAGGACTGTATTCCGAAAAGACAGAATACCACATAGTTGTAACACTTAATATGTTTTAGGGAACATGGTTCAAAAGAAATTGGACTCATTAATTGAAATCATACCTGGTCATTCTGGATCAGAATGTGATGGCACATGTATTTATATTGTTGTTTAAATACCCTCAGTCAAAAAGTATTCATGTTGTTGATTCATTCAATGTTTGATTACACTTTCTTTTTGTGCACCTGCCTTTGAACTCTCATTTTAACATATTTGTATATCCAATATATATATATATATAAAACAAACAACACAACAAAACAAACTTTGACAATACAGGGGATTACACTGAAGACTAATAAGGAAGCAAACAACTCCAAAGTGAGGGGAAAACCAAAGTATTTTGCACTATTTTAATATGTATTCAAATGGTCCTTTTTCACACTTTACTTAATATATGCTGGTTATTTTCCGAAAACATGGGTAAAAAACATTTATTTCAGTTGTGAAAAACTTTAATGAGAAGATAAACTTCCTCAATAATGTGGTTAACTCTGTCTGAATGCTGCTGTCAGGTATGTTCCCTTCTTCAGTAAAGGGGTCCAGGTGCTGGCATGGAAAGTATGTTTGTAATGGCACCAAAATGAGGGAAAGCAGCAGGTAGAGGGGAAGACAGGTATCAAAGGGGAAACTCCAACAGGTTGAACTAAGTCCCATGATCAAGAAAAACAGTCCATATAAACATATCATTCACTGTCTTCATCTTACGGGAACCAGCACCACAGTCTCAGGGCAGGTTTAGTTCTGCCTGGTTGGGATTGCAGTTAACAGATTTGGCAAATAACAGACAAAAGGGAAACAGCAGTAGATCTCAGCTGCTTGCATGTATCTGGCTTTCATCCCAGCAAAGGGACATGGCAATATTTGGAAAACACACAGACTGGAATTTGAAGGGATGCAAAGGAATGGTGCTGTGTTCTTAAATCCCTGTGACTCCAACTGCCTGTGGGAACCAAGTGCTCTTTGGTGCCAGCTGTTTGGGAGGGAGGAGTGGAAGATGAGGCACAAGGGACATATCACTGAATTGCAATGGGAAGCAGGGGAGCCTGTGGTGTATGAATGACTGTGACATGGTTCTTGGGGATTTCCTGCCATCAAGAAGACATAACATTGACAACTTGACTATATGATTTTGCCTTTATTTATTGTAAGATGTGGGTCAACTGCCAGCGCTCACATTCATAGGCAGTCCTTTGTGCAAAGGGAATCATGACAGCAAGGTAGCGAACATCTGAAGTGCAGATCTTTAGCTAATGTGTCTCAGGGTTTATCTACTGCCTTGTGATGTAGCTAAGATCCTGATCCCCAGAAGTGATGTTGAGGTGTTTTACTTGGTCCTTATCCCACGACTGGGAAAGTACCAGTGTGGTTAAGAAGAGCACAGAGATTTTCAATCAGAGAAACCTGCCTGTCATTCAGTTGACCTTCTTGACTGTTTAGTACAGATTTCCAGAATACATTTTCTGTTCCTTTAATGTAGCAGGCACACTCCACTAGCAATAGAACTTTTCTCCCTTGGGTGGATGGAGAAGACTTCCACTGGCTCTGTATCAAGACACTACTGAGGCCAAGAACTTGGCCTCAGGAGTTCAAAAAAAGGATTTATATTCATGTAAACACCCTGATGTTAGTCCACATAAATTAAGCATACTAATAGAAACTTTTCTGTGATGGGCCAAGAACAAGTCACTAATTTTTTAGGTTTTGGAAGACACTTTGCATCTAAGAAGGATACTTAGCAAGGATAAGAAAATTGATCTTTCAGTTTTGTCCTGAAATCCATCCTTCTGTTTTTTCTTGCAGAAATTGAAACTGAGCTAAATGAACCATTGGCCTAATTAAAATTCACAGTTGTCATGGTTGTGACAGGTCTTGAGTAAGGCCTCACAGTAGGACTTGAAGAGTTCTGCCTCTTGAGTGTAGCCCAACAATAAATCCTCATGTGTTCTGATTGCTACTGCCCTTGTGCAGCTAATAATCAGAAATGGCAGTGATGAGATGGACCAATCTTCTAGTATAGCTGATAAAAAGGGGAGAAATTTGGGCCATTGCAATACTTTCATGAATGCTAAGCACTGGAGGGATGCAGACAGCAAATCTTCCCAGCAGTGAATCAATGTGGCCCCAAACACCACAGAGCGTTGTGTAAATTACACAACCTAGTCACATGCACACAAATCCACTGTGCCTGCAACGTGTTATTTGATGTTTCATGGAAGAGCTGATCCCTCCTCTTGGGGATCAGGGATAATACCAAAGGGGTACAGTGCTTTTTCTTTTGGCCTGGTGGGTAACCGGAGCTTGTATACTAAATAAGTCATCTGCTAGGAAATGTAGGTGTGCTGCTCCTTCGGAGTGTCTGTGGGATGTTAATTCAGAAGTGGTGGGAGCTGATGGCTAGCGGCACTGCACAGGGCTTCTGGGGACAGGCAGAATCCTTTGCAGTGTACTTCAAAGGGGGTTCTCAGTTAAGGGAAAAAAAAGGATAGATTTTGAAGTTTCTTTCTGCCAGAAGGCTTTACCGCGAGCTCCTGAAGTTCTTCTTTTATAATCAGGGAGAAGATAGGTACTTTTTCTTTCTTTTCTGCTTAATTTGGGCCAATGTATTTTGAACCCTGTATAAATTCTTGTGTGAGGAGAAGACTGAATGTGCTATTTATTTCTTTGTTTTCTGTGTTGATCTGTTTTATTTTTTACTTATTTGTTTTTAATTAGGAACTGAGCCTCAAAGAATATTTACATTGAGACTTTAACAACTGGTTTGGCATTCATTCCTGAAACCAGAGAAATTCATCGGCATAAAACATTGTATGAACATAAAACTTTGCTGTATCAGACTGAATTAGTCACTGGCCTTTTGACTCTTTCACCTTCACCCTGCTTGAATGTGCATCAGGTATAAGAGCTGATCTAGGAATGAATTTGTACTAACTTTCAGCTCTCTTTCTCCTCACCTCATCTTTGGTTTCTGTCTAAGACGTCTTGGATGAAAAAAAATTCTACCAAGTGAGAGACTTTTTTTTTTTAATGATGTTTGTACAGAATCAGTACCAGAACTGGACACTTCTCTTACACATCTGTATCCAGTAAGACAGTGATCTCCCAGGGCAAAATTAAAATGCCTGTTGCACACACAGCAGAAGTGGGAATATCCTCCGAGACAACAGGGGTTGAACAGGACATGTGCAGTGACACAGATTCCTTAGTTCTGTGACCTTATCAAGAACCCGTGAGAAGGTGACTAATTTTCCTGTTAACCACTGTGAATTGAGTAGTTCGTTAATAACATGTGAAAGGGCAGTGGGATGTCTTTTGATGCCTCCTTGCAACATCTTTGGGATGTCTTTGTGCTGTGTGCCACAGCTGTCTTGTGCTCATACCTGGCAAAGCTTGTGACAAGGAAGTCTGGAAATTTTCTTCCAGTTCTAGTCCAGAATAAGAAACAATGGGTCTGGAAGCAGACAACCCAATGAAAACCAGAGGTAAAATCTGGATTTGGGATATTTTTTTATAATTTCCTCAAGCCAAATTCCCACTTTTTTTTGAGGTGGGAATATCCCAGTACCTTGTGCTCACCAAGCTCAGACTAAATACTGCTTTCTCAAGAAGTCTAACAACCCTTTTTCACACTGGCATGCTAATTTGTTAACCATTTATACAAATCATGGTGAGGTCTGTAGGTTCATGCAATGAATTACAGCTCGATATAGCAAAAAAAAAATTCTCTGGATGCACGCAGGGAGCTTTCATGACCTAGCAATGCACTCTGGACAAAATTCAGCCCTAGATTTTCATGGTTGGAATAGTTTTTGTATGAAAAATAACTGACTGTAAATGGTGATACTAGATAGTGCTTTAAATGGCATCTTATCCATTTGCAGTCTGTGATTCTATTTTGGATGTATCATAAAAACTGAAGACTTTGAACCTTGCAGTATTCAGAGATAAGACAAAACATTTTCTCGCAGTGTAGGTAAAAAGTAAAGTAAGTGGCATGTTTGCTGACTGTAATTTTGCAGTCCATAGCAGTAAAATATAATCAGATTCTTAGAGGAGTGATGGTTCCACGTGAATTACTGATGGTGCAGTTTGTGTTACGCTATGATTTTATGTAGCTACAGTAACTACTATCTGATCCATTTTTAATTTTTAATTTATTTCACAGTCAACAAGCTTTAATCTTGCAAGAAGATTAAAAAAAAAAAAAAAAAACACAACATTTTTTTTAGGCCACCAAAGGACCAACAGCCTTCCATTTAATCTGCCCATGAGCTGAATGCCTTGAAAAGACGTGTGACTTGTTTGGCGCTGACCCTAGCAGAGTATGATATTAATAGGTTATTGACTTGGTAGGTCTTAAACAGCCAGAGGGAACATCACTTGCAGTAGCTGCAATGCACTGGAGGTTTGTTTCATTGATTGGGCTGTTTAACCCATCATCTCCAGGCATTTAAACAATGATATACGCTTGACAAACCTAATATTTCATTCTCTATCTGGGGACCATGAAACAGAAATTAAAGGAAAGAAAAAGACAACTGGACAGATACATAGCAGAAAATGATGATAAATGAGAGGGAAAAATCCGGACAGATAATGGCCCAAATTTTGGACTGTGCCATAACTAGGAAATACATAAAAATAATATAATTTTATATGAAAAGAGTAAGGAAATGAAAGAAAATACATCCAAGTCCTGAAAGACTCAGAGTTAACATGAATTCTGAAATCTTTGTAAGTTAGGAGTTCTTTTGCTATATGCTGTAAGTGAATTATGTAGGTAAAAAAAATGTGTTGGAAGACAGAGCATTCTATTTACAAAAAGTTCAGATCCACAATGTGCTGAGCACATGCAGCACACTCTGAAGAAAAATAATTCAGTTTTCAGGACTGACTAACTTAGAAGTAAAGATAAATATGTAACAACAATAATAGTAATAATGGTGAGCATGATTAGATAGAGTATTACACTTAAGGTGTCTTTCAGATATCTTTTTAATATATGGGTTCTATCATAGGCTGTTGGATGTGTCTGCAGATGAAGAAGAGGAAAAAAAAGTGGAAAATCAATTTTATTTTGCCATCTTTGTATTATAGCTCCATTAGAAGAATACTGCTGCAGCATAGGATGTCTTTTATATTTTTGACAAAAATTGTAGGTGATAGAGGAAAAGAGCAGGGTGAATGCTGGTTTAATAAAACAAAAAACAACCCTCTTTGACTCAGAGCTTCTACCATGTGCTAATAAAAATATTAAATATAACCATTAAGTAGGTTTCAGCAATAAAGCTGGCATTCATTAGTGATTTCCATATTAGTTAGTGTATAGTAATGGTGGGATTCATTTCACTTTTCTCTAAACCCTGGAAAGCCGGGATTAACTGGGCACTGGGATGACACGTTTGGGAGGTACCTCATTTGCTATAGGCCTTTAAAGTTTTGGCATTCGGTTTGAGATAGACATCAACAGCAAGTATCATCAGTTAGAACAAGGGAAGGGCCCCATGGTCTTCAGTGTTTAAAGTTACTGCAATGGAAAATGAAACAACAGGATAAGCCTTACACAACTGCTTGCACACCGAGGAAAGCTAAAAGAAAACTGTTGAAGTTCATAGAATCATAGAAAGGCCTAGGATGAAGGGACATCAGAGGTCATCTAGTCCAACCTTGTTTGTCTTTTTGAATAATCCAGAGCAACCTGTGGAAACAAATAAGATCAGAGAGGTGTCTGTTGAAAAATTATGACAGAATTGTTAAAATTATTATTATGTTTAATTAATTATGTTTAATTAGCCATTTCCAAGAAGCCTGAACAATAAAAGTCACTTTGAACAGAATATGGATTGCCTACACTTAGCCATCAGAGGTTTAGTGCCTGCTGTAGCTTAGTTAACTACGCTCTCTTTGTAATCGATGAAGATGGAAAGACACTTTGAGAAGGCAACTCCTCTCACTGATACTAGACACCCACACTAGGCTGGGGTATACCATTCCCTGAAGAGACCTGGCTTTGCTTTTTGACTATAAGAGACTAACTGCCCTGGAGTAGAAGACTAACTTTTAGATATTTAAAATTGGGCTAGAGAAAATCCATTCTTTGTGAACATTTTTTTGTATGATTTCATCTGTTTTTAGCTTTTAATTAATTTAGAAAGAGAGTGGAAAAAGAATTTAATTCAACAAATAAGGAGCACTGTAGTTGTGATATAGATGATTTTGGGTAGTGAGAGAGCTGAATGGGTTGATATGGGTTTCTTTTACATCTTTAATATCAATGTTTCTATACGTAGTTGCAGCTGTGAGGGATAGCTCATCTCCAATACATATTTTATTAATATTTATTAGCCTATTTGTCATATTCTATATGACCAAAAATATTATATAGCTTTTCATTTTTTTCATGGGAGAGAGAAAATTAAAACTATAGATTTTACCAGCTAAAGTAATTTAACTTAAAATTTCTTATCTTGATTTTAGAATATACAAGCACAAGAAAAAGAGGACCGTAGTTAAAACAGAGCAAAACTGCATCCAGAAATGTGGTTTTCACTAGAAATACCACAGGCATTAGTGTTCTGTTTGCAAGCTAATGTGTCTGAAACACTAAGTCACACCAATGAAGTGTGGTACCACAGTACTTAGCAGAGAACAGTTATTTCCCACATATGAAACCCTAACTGTGATTTTTACTTATTTCAATAAGCATTTTCCATTGTTTTCAGCTGGGTCAAGATTCTGCCTCTAAAAGATCTAGAAGCATACACAGTACTTCTGTTTTAATAAGAACACAATGAGAATTAAATACAGTTATGTGAATTTGTAAGGAAGAATTTTCTTTATTCATTCTTCATAGTTTCTTGCATGTGAGGCTCATTTTCTCTTCTATCCTCCTCCAGCGAGGTAGGCACCACTGTGAATGCAGCCATGGTGACTGCGGATGATGGGCAGCTCAGACACAGGTGTCCAGCTCCAGGAACACTACTGCTCGACAGAACAGTGATTAACAATCTCTGCACAAGAAGATATCCTGCTTAAGTTGCAGGTACATAGTCCTGATTTACTCCACTGCTGTACAGCAGATCAGGACTGAGTTGTTATTGGAGAGGTAATACAGATATACAGTATTTATTTAAATGCTGAAAGCAGAAGTTGAGAATAGGTTGAGAGGAGACTGTGAAAATGAATGTATTATTTGTCTAATATCACGTAAGAAGGGCCCAAAGGGAAAGGAGGTCCTCTTTTTAAAATATTTGTTAATGGAGTCCCAAGTAGATGCTGCAAAAGCAGCATAAATGCTTCTGAGCATTTAGTGTGATGATCACACCTTAATATTATTAATTAAAGGCTCCTTTGCTAGCACCAGCTGATATTTATGTATATAGTTCTCAGTAACTGAATAGCTGTTTAAGGAATATTGTTCAGATCTCTTGCTGGTCTGAGTGACTGCGTGAGCTTTCCTTTTGCTCAGTACAGCAAAGGCACAATCACAAAAATATTGCAACAATCAGCTACTGTATAATCTTTGCCAACTGCATGCAGATGTGTAAGACCTGAGAACCTACACAGAAATTAATCATTTAAAAACTCCTCATGTCATAGCAGGAAAGAAGATGATCTGAATCACTAGAAAAACTGCAGTAAGGGAAGAAATGGATAGACCAACAAACTTTGAGATACAAACTTTAAAATACAACTCACGACTCTTTTTATTATGGATTAGGCAGGTTGTCTCTTACATGTGCCTGTTTCCACAGAGAAGGAGCCCTTGACAAGATGGCATACCATTCTGGCAAATGGCACAGTCAGGATGCTGATGCATAAATCTTTTCTGTGAGGTACACCATACCACCTTGGCAGATGACCGTGGTAACTTGTGATCTGCATACAGCTATTGGAAATTGTTTTATTCTATGCTAAACCTAACATGGGACTAGAAGGCAGAAATCTAGGTGACTTTGGATGATATATTCTCTACAAAGCTTTCTCACTGAAATCAGTTGGAGCTAGGCATAGCCATATGTGTAACTGAACAAATTTATGTATGAGCTATTCAATACCATACACTGTGGAATAAATCCTTTATTTTACTCAGGAAATACTTAACTTCAGGAAAGATGTGCAGGAGATATAGTGTATCTCTAAAGCTGCAAGGAAATATATCCTTTATGGCATCCATTTAAAATACGGAAACATTTAAAAATGTTTTGCAAGATGAAGTTCCCACAGTTATTTATCTATATTATTTATCTATATGTAGCTCCATGCATACATAGTCTTAGTTGTGCATACTCTTGAACTATCTTGCTTTCTATAGCTGGAGAAATACCTTCCTTTTTCATCCACATTCCTGGTTTATGTGATTTTACCTTCCATCATCAAGGTAAATGTTAAAGGTCTAGGTAACCAAACACCTAGGCTCTGCTAGGTTTGCTTGAGAGGAACAGACCTTTCCAGAGAGTGATAGGAGAGCAGAGAGAGAGAGACAGGAGCCTCTCCTGCCCAGGGTGATGGAGAAGACCTGGACCATAATGTCCACTGGCAGGAGAGCTCTTTTCCTCACTGCCTCTGTGGTGGGGAGGGGTGGAAGGGTGAAACCATTTTGCTGTTTTGCTCAGGCCTTAAACTGCCTCCTAATTTCTCTTTGGCTTTCTTTATCAATGAAAATGTGCAGTGTCAGTGAAAGGAGGAAAATATAGAGCATCAGTCTCTGGCAGCTCTGAAGACGGAAGCAGATATGTAAATGCAAAATGTGTCTTAAGCTACCCAAATCTTTTAACCTTGTTGAGTGTAAAGGGAGCAGTTCACCTGAGAGCATGGAAATCTCTCTCCTTCCCCAGCCCTTGGTTCCTTCACTGGTGTAATGAGCATCTCCCAGGTGGAGAGAATCCACTTCAGCAAAGAACAGACCTATGCTAATCATTGTCAAGTGGCTGTTTAGAGGAAATATTATTTTGGTTGAAATCTGATCTGTATTGACTGATATGGAGAAGTTGAACTGCTTTTTAGCTATTCTTTTAATTGTGTCCCAATGTACATAAAGAATGTGGGACTTACATTCATCTTCAAGAGTCACTTTGGCTTGGTGTCCCTGCTAGAGGTCACTAAAGTTAAAACAGAAACTTTCCAACTGAATCATTTAATGACTGGAAATTGGAGGTAATAGACTTGAAAACGTATTCTCATTTCCGCAATTCAAAACCCTTTATCTGTGCCATGTAGTCCTGCTAGAAAGAGCAAAATGGCCTTTAACAAAATCTATTTGCAGAATAGTAAGAAGTGTTAAGATGCCAGATGCATCTCATTATGAATTTTAATGAGTAGATTCACACCTTGTCTTCCATTTAATAAATTACATGGTCTTTCCCAAACTCTTATCTGGCAAAGTTGAAATTTGTATCTAAAAAGTAGACTCTATAAGAATTTAGGACTGTTCCTCCAGGGCCCAGGCCCTGTGGTCTGTAGTCTCCTAAAGAGAGGAGTGCATAATCACTGTATAATCTGTACTGTATAATTACTCCTGTGGCCACATCCCACAGCTCCACTCTCCCACCAACACAGAAAGCACTGCCTGGAACACGACTAAAAGTGAGAATCAGAAATCAAGATACTCTGTACTGCAATTAAAAAAGAAATCAATCATGTAATTTTCTTTTTATCTCAGGAAGTAAAGAGCTAAATTCATCTTCATCATGCAGAAACCTCCAGGAAAAGAAAACAAACATTTCAGCAGATAGTGAAGCATACTCTGGAACCATTATCACAGCAAATACAATCTTTTTCATAACCAGACCCTTTTCGATAATGGTCGGAGATATTTTTTTTTCCTAGCAGGCAAGTATCTGACTGTCTGAGCCTGAACTCTTCTGTGCCACTTCACCCCTGAACAGATTTGAAGCTCACAGGCTCCTTGAAGTTATAAGAAGGCATTGATTTCAGCGAGGGATGTTTGCAACACTGTACTCTGCAGGAGCAAAACTGAGGGGAGGAAAGAAGCTTCTCTTTCTTTGCATCCTGAAAGGAAGGATGTTGAATGGACTTCTTCAAACTACTAGTAATTGCAGAGATGAGTTTTAAAGTTGAAAATATAAGGCATTAAGCTGCTTTGAATCAATGTAGTTTCACTGAAATCAGTGACTACACAATGCTTCAGAGGAGCAGAGGTCTTGATCCTTCTCTCTTGCATGATCACGGATCAGTTTTTTTTCCTATTTATGGATAGTTAAGAATCTATTTCTGTGCAAGTAGATATCAGACAACCTCCCAGAAATGTGTTCTTAACATCCATGGTCAAAACAGCTCTTAAGAATGAGAAATCCTGTAAAATTAATGGGATGCATCATTTTACTCTAGCCTTTCCCTCCTACAGAGTTGAGTAGTTCTACAATTCTAAATGCAACAATTTCAAATTGTGAATTTTTGCTAAATATTATGGTTAGCAACTTATAGCATATTTCCAGGCAGAAAACACAAGCATAGCCTTTTCATCCTAGAAGAACTTGCATCCAGTCTTTTGCCTAACTTTAGTTATTTCAGCGTACTTACCTTCGGCATTTTGCACTTTGCAGATATTTATATAATTTCAATCTTCCAAATGCAGTGATAGTATTTAATGAAAACAACAATTACACACTTGCATATACAGAAGAGCGTTCTATTAAATAGTACATGCAGTGTCAATAGACTAATGGATGATGATGAGGGAAAGTCATGCCTTTGGTAGGATATACTGGTGTTAAGTCAATGGGAAGAATGCGTGTATCACAACAAGGTCTGTATGTCTTTTGTCTGTAAGTTCAGTGTGTGTGTACATATAAAGCACATTAACAAATAACCAAGGCTGGTTTTAAATACATATGACCAGCTTTTATCTACACATTATACACTTCATGTTCTGTGTATTTTTCCAAAACATCTGCCAAAATCTAGTACCTACCTTCTAGTTCAAAGGACAGAGCAGAAAATGTTGGGTTTGTTTGTTTATTTCAAAGAGGAACTATTAGAAATCAATTACTACATTTTTCTGGGTCAAGCAAATACAGGTGAATTAGATGAACGGGAAACCAAGTGCAAGCACCAACTATCACTAAAGCACCACTAGTTAAGATACGGCAGATTTATGAGCTTTATTTTCTACCTTAGGCCTGTCATATTTTTTCACCTTTATGTTAGTTAATTGCAGAGTAACATAAATTAACTTTGGAACACAGCAAAAATGGGAACTTTATTTATGAATTTCTTGGATTTCTTTACCCCAAGCCAAACAACTAAATTGCTACTTAGCATAAATTATTTATTGGCCCTGGCTCAATACCATCCAACACCAGCCCCTGGAGGTCTGGGAGATATAAAAGATTTAAAGCATCTGTGCGACAGCATTGGTGCAGCCACAAAGCTATGTTTCTTTCCAGAAGGGTCCACTTTATTTTGTTGTAAATAAATAGAGCCTAAATTTCAGGGGAGGGCTGGGTAGCTTCTAGCAGGACTGTAGTATTTTGCATATGTTAATTACCCCCAGTTTCATGACAGAAAGACAAACATTTTTTGCACAACTATTTTGGGGGAGACCTGTTGACAAAAATGTGCATTCTGATTTACACAGAACATACTAAGGCTATAATTTTCTATCACTTTTTCACACTTATGTATGTATAAACGCATTACAAAGTGGCCATATATATATATATTTGTAGTCGCTTCATTTTATATATCATCTATAATCTAAAATTACCTATATCTATATATCTACATCTCTCTCTATATATAAGGAAATGACAAATAAAGCTGGGGTTCACAGGAAAACTGAAAAGTGGATACTCTACCTATGCACAATTTCCATGGGCCTGTTGTCCTGGCTCTTCCCCCCATAGGCTCATTCTCTCCAAGGACAGAGTCCCTAAACGTTAGAGCTGCTAATGAATATATAAGTCATATTTCAAGCTCTGAGGAGCCCATATACTGAAGAACTAAACTGGCTTCTAGAGTATGTAAGTGTACAATTTAGTCTGTCTCGTTATTTTTTATTTTCTTATTTTGCAAAAAAAAAGTCTAATTTCTGTCAGAATGTCAAAATGAGATAAAGTAAATTAATATTTAAAGTTTCAGAAGGATTTGAAAAGACTTGAAGATTTATAAAAAGCCTTTTCACTTCTATAGAAATGGCCTTTTGTTGTTGTTGTCATTTTTGTGGTTACTATGTATTTGGTAGTTGGTTCTAGCAATGGGAAATCCTACTTCCTAACAACAAAAAGCAGCTGCTTCAACACCAGTACAACAGTCTGTAATGATAGCCCTCATCTCATACACTTACACTATGCTTAACTCTACTTTCCTTTGCATGTTGGGGAAGAGATTCCTGTTTCCAGGACTGGAGCACGGGTAGCTCATTCACAGTAGAGTCTTTTGAGTCACTGGGTGTGAATTGACAAGGCTATTTAAAAGCTTAAGAGTAACAAAGGAAAAATTTAAATCACCTTCTTAATTATTGTTTTCAGTTTCGCTAACACTTACAGAACCTGAAAAAGGCAAGTGCTTAGAGCAGCCTACATGCAAGAAACAGTTACTTCTCTGGACATGTGCAAAACCTTTGAAGAATGGAGGAAAGATGGGGACAGGACTGTGAAGTGATTCACAATTTGTTGTAAAGCAGAGCAGAAAAGCTGGGAAGAGCAGCTAGTTACCTGGTAGTTAACTGTCTGCCAGTCCTTTGCTCTACCCAGCAGAACAAGTATGCCATCAAGAAGATACAAGAAGATAGATAAAATCCTGATAGATTGTAATATATTGTTATATATATTGTTATATATAAACCCACTTTTTTTTTTTTTTTCCCCCTGAAAAAAGTTCCAGGAACTAGAAAGGATCACAAGCAATTATTATTCAGAGGGTTATTTCCAAATAGTTATAAATATGAAGGGTGAGAGTTTCCAGTGATTTGAAAGCATGGACTTATTGAGCTTGAAAGTTCAGGCCCATGGAAACATGGTTCTGAAGCCCTGATTCTGTGTCTGTCTTCATGAAGACCAAGGGAACTGTCATAATATTCAATGTGCAGTCATGATCCAACCACACATGTAATACTTGGAAAGGCTGATCCCCAAGTACCATTAACAGAGGCAGGCACCACTTGAACATATACATCCTCTTCTGAGGACTTGTCATTTATGATGTAAGTAATGGGAACAAAGCAGAACTCCAAAAAACTAGAGACCTTAAATGCAAATTGAAATATCAGATGATTTCTGCTTTATTTCGAATACTTTTTTTTTATTGATGTGACTATTGAACTTTTCAATAAATAGCTTATACTACAGGAGCAATAGAGATAATCAAATTATAAAAATGGCTGGGAGAAAAAAAGCAATTATGCAGGGGTGAAAATGCTGTTTTTGAGGCATATCCAGAAAATCCATAATCATCAATAAGGTTCGGCCGATGTGCATTCAATAAACCCTTTGTATGAACTCACAATGATTTCATGCAAATAACGATTAGTTACATACAGTTTTGTCTTCTTCATCTTTCTCCTCTTGCTTGACAGTATGTTTTTTAACCACATCCACTTTAGTGAGTTTAATTAATCAACCTGTGTCTCTGAAGAGTTGGTTTTATAAAAGCTCTGCAGTGCTGTAGAGGCACTGCTTATTTTCTCTCAGTGCTCATTCAGAAAGGAAGACCTCTAAATCCTAGCTGGGGCTATTCACACTTACCGATTCCCCATTGGTAATTCAGCTCAGAGTTTGGCATCACTGCTCACGAGGTCTGCCAAGGAACCACATCTTCTGCTTCTGTGTTCAACACAATTTGCTCCTTGCTGGGTGTTCAGGATCTGAAAGTCCTGCTCTCTGTATGCCAAGTGTTTTGTTGCTAGTCATGTTCAACGCGATTCTTTATGACAGCAAAGTCAAGGAAAATCTTCCCTCTGTTTTAAGTACACTCTTTAAACAACCTTAAAGGTTTCCCTGTATATCCTTAAAGACCTTGCTTTTGATCCACATCAAAACTAATCTGACTGGGATCTGCTTCTGTGCTTATGAAGAAGGAATATAGAAGGCCATTCATGATCTAACATCATTCAGTACTGAACCATTAAAAAAAATTGGGCTCAGATGAAACCATTCTAGCAGTGACCTAAATAAAGAAAGCTAGCTATGAATCAGGAAACTTCTTCCCTTGCTGACTACTCTTACTATGTACTTGTTTAGATGCATTAAATTCATCCTTTTGCTTACATTTTTAACAACAACCTTTGCTCACATATAATTAAAATTATGATTTGCAAGTGAAAAATCAAAATAGCATCAAACCTGAAATAAACTAAGATATATAAAACCATCTCTGAGCTCTGTTTTGTGTTCCTGTTGACAGTTTTTCTCTTTCTGTACCGACATGAAAAATACCCCGATACTTCAATGCAAGCTGTCATGCAGAATCCTCAGCTGCCAGCATCCAGCATATTTGAAGAGTATGAGAAAAAACTGTCAGTGCCAACAAAACCACTAATAAAAATAATAATGAAGTCTTGAGAACTGTCAGTCTTTCAATTATGTAACTATGACAGTGGCTGCACAGTTGCAAGAGTCCAACCTTGCTTCTGGAGGGTGTGAAGAGGCCAATCAAGCTTAGTCATAGTCACACACAGTCAGGCACAGTAGTTTTGTTCTTCCCTGTATGAGCCAGCCATGTCTTCAGCAAGTTTAGCTTTAACTCCAGAATCATCTTTGCTGACACAAAAGACTGAATAAGTTAAACATAAATGA
Organism: Anas platyrhynchos; assembly: GCF_047663525.1. Lineage (NCBI taxonomy): Eukaryota > Metazoa > Chordata > Aves > Anseriformes > Anatidae > Anas > Anas platyrhynchos. Next base: position 78,420,495 of record NC_092589.1, read on the forward strand.
ATCCTAATCCTGACAAAGAAAGCATGGTAAAATGTTCAGTGTTAGTGTCTTGCAGTGCTCTTTGGATGAAGGCTCTGATATATTAAATTAAGCAGCTAGCTAGGAAACCAGGTAGAGCCTGCAGAAAAATATGATCTATTCTTCTATACGGGCTTTAAAAACTGTAGGTCAGGTACCACTTTTGCTAGGAAAATAACGTTAGGAGGACATTTGTATAGAGCCTATCATTGCCTTGATAAGACTGACACAGAAACTAGTAATCAGTGAAATTGGAGGCATCATATTTCTCGTCTGAAAGAGAGCAAGGTATTGACACACAAAGGAGGAATCCATCTCAATTTGTTCTGGTATTTCCTGATTGAGATCTATCAAAATGGTATCTCATTGTCATAACTTAGGTGTAGCTTTCAGAGTCATAGAGAGAGAGAAAGCAGAATTATCTATGACTGGTATAGCCAAATCTTTATGCTTAACAAACAAAAATAGATCCACTTTTTTTGTTGCTTCAACAAATGGCAACTATTAAAGTGTGAAACCTGAAATACTCTCTTGTGATGTTAGTGTTTCTACCTGCACACTATCCAGTACGTCTTTCAGAAATTGGACCAGTCCAGTGTCAGAGAGAGATCAAGTACAGTCTCATTTTGTCTATTCACAGAAGACCAAGGGGTGACAATACACCTACAAAGATTTTTCCCCACTTTCCCCCTAGATAAGGTGTTGGTGAATTATCCAAAACAGTCATCCTGAAGGGTAAAACTGAATGGCAGAGTGAGGCAAGAACAAAGTGTTTTGTCCTGAACATGCATGTAACTACCAAATCCACATGGGACTGTCTATACAGCCTGATGTGTAATGCATGCCTCTACCGAGAGAATTAAATGCTGGGGACTTCTTTGGACTAGCTACAGTCAAAGAAAAGCCACAGTGTGTTTTGCTTGTTTGCGTTGTGGTTTGCAGGAAGGCGGCTTGTCTCTTTTTCTTGTAGCACGCTAAACCACACATAAGGTACTAAAAGGGAGTGAAAAATTGCCTCAGCCAGTCATGCCTTCCTTTAAAAAAAAAAAAAAAAAAAAACCAACAGAAAAAAAGCAGCCACTTTTCATGGTGATACAATGTGACAGAGTTTCTGATTGTTCCTTCTTCCTCTCCTCAATAAAATACACACTAGCAGTACTTGGTACACAATAAGGATTTCTCTGGAGGGAAAATGTAGCACTGATAGGACTGCTTCAGTTTAATCCTTCTCTCTTTCTTTGTCTCTCCCCCCCTCAACCCCCTCCTGCCTCTTCGCCCACCCTCCAAGGGTTACTGGAGCTTCCAGGTAACTAAAGGCTTGCAGAGCAAGTGCATCGGAGCGATAGACCAGACAACCACAACATTTGGGAATAAGTGACATATCATTTCTTTAACTCTCTCTCCCCCTGAGTCACTTACAATAAGGCTTATATATTCCTTGCATTATATATAGTTGTATTACTTTTTTTTTTTTCATTAGGAACTGGTGATATGTTGTAGCATGCATGTGTCAACGAATCACCATGCATCAGTTGACGGCTGCAGAATTATGACCTACTCAGAAGCATTGAACAGAGGAACAGTAATCACAGGTTTATTTTATTGATTTGGAATAAGAAGAGTAGGCATGCCATCCTTACATACAGAAGAAATTTCATTTCACCAGATGTTTCAATTTTGAAAGTGTATACTCAACAAGAAATGATTTTTTTCTATAGTAAAAATGTGCATTTTTTTTCCTTAGGTGTAAAAGCTGTGGGCAATGCATTAGTGGCAGCACATGGCAGAGATGGCCACAATGGCTGATCAGATCTCAGACAAGCCCACCATACCTAAGAGTAAGAGCACTTTGGCAGAAACTAAGGGCAGGATGCTGGAACTCTGTCTTGTCAGGCATTGCTGGATGCTTCTCACGTTGAGGAAATACGTGGGGATATTTCAGACTTGATGTCAGAGCACACAGCTGAGAGCTCAGAGGGGCAGGGGCTGTGCTGGGAGACCATCACAGAACTTGGGTGTTGAGGTGGAAGATCAGACTAATTCACCAACCTGCAACTGATTTGGGGAACTCTGAATAATTTACAGAAAGTTCCAAACCTGAGGGGTTTTACCAGGCCCAGACAACTGTGCTGCTGTGGACAAACCCACAGCAGTGCCCAGTGAATAAGTTCAAGTAAATGAAGTGTGCTAGGCAGGCTGGTGAGAAGCTCTGCATGGATGGGCTAGCTTACCATCCTGGCCCGGAGCTCCTCCCTGGCTAATTCTCTTGCACAGTGCTCCAGAAGGCGTCAGGGAACATTACCCCCTCACTCCCTGGCTTGCATTAACCTGAGAGATTTGGTTTTCTTGCAGCCCCCTGTGTGCAGAGCTGGCCTGTGGCCATGAGCACACCTCTGTTTTGACACTGATGGTCCCCTCCTCCTGCTGTCAGTTCTGAGAAATGGTTTGGCATCAGTTATAGAACCATTTTATGTGGAAAAAAGTCTCTATTGCAGTAATGCAGAGGGATCTGTAAGTGCCTGTTATCGCTCAAGGGAGTACCAGGGACAGGTTTGGTGAGGGGACTATTTATTTAGCAGATGCCCTGGCACAACACCTCTCCTGGAAAGATGCTCTTTTACCCGACAGATCTCTCCACCCTCAGGGGAGCAGAGGATGACTCAAGCACCTGCTCTCTATGTTTTCTCTACTATCACAAAGATCAAGAAGGAAATCATTAGACAGACCAGACTTCCAGCTCCCATTATTTTTAACAGGCGTTGCACATCTAATTTGAAATGCACAATGCAAATATTTACCTTCAAGTGTCAAAGGAGACTATAAAGATCTTTATGGATCTTCACACTTCAAGGACTTAATTCATTAAAAATAATTATACATATGTGGGGATTACTTCCACAGTGGAGCTGAGATATGCAATCAGTTGCCAAGTATGAAAGTACAACGTGCAAGCTATATGTCTGTGTGTCAGCTTTTATGTGAGAGAGGAGGGCTCCCTTATATCGGAACATATGTGTGTAAACAGGGCTGAGATGAGATCTCGATGGAATTCACCACTGAATAAATTAGAGAAAGTCACTGTGTGGCACTGGAGACTCCTAATGCTACAGACAAGTCCTTTTGTGCTTGCCCATCTTCCTCACCTCTGCCTGCTTACTCCACATGCCTCTTCATTTTAGAATGAGAACAGTTTTAGGAAGGAAAATATTAGAAATTGGCTTTGATTTTCTTTGCTTCTCAGAGATTTCAAGGTGTCCAGCAATTTGTTTCCAACAGTGCCAGTTTTACAAGATTGAGGCTTTTAGCCTCAAATTTTGATTTATTCTGTTATAACAGACACACAGAACTTTCCCATCCTTGATCTGTGCTGGGTATTTAAGGGGCAGATGCAGCTGTTTTGAGCAGGTAACTGGAAAAAAATTTACTGCTGCAGTCAACGGCCGAGAGGAGGCTGTCAATTAAGTTTTCAGACACTAATAATCTCTTCTTACTTGTAAATCATGGGGACTCTGTTTTAAGTGCCTGGAAAACTTCAAGTATGAATCATGTAATAACAAGCACCTTTTTTTTCAGAAAATAATGTTAATAATTTAGTTGTCTGGTTTCTGCAAGGAGCATCTATTGATTTGACCTACTTGCATGTCACCCGCAGCCCCAAATTGTGAGAGAATCTCAGTGCTCATCACATGCACAAAAAAGTAGCGTTGAGAGAGCTGTTTTCCTTTTCCTTTTTCTTTGCTTGTGCTCAAGTTGTGCTGTCTTTGAAGAACAGCTATCATAAACAGGTGTTTATTTCTCCTTGGGAAGAATCCCAATGCCATTTGCCTTACCTCAACTATGAGGCAGTTTATGCCTGGGTGAAGTCCCTATGAACATATTGCTGCCTTCACAGCATTGTTATGGTCCATCATGCCGGAGGGTCTCACGTGCCTGTGTGGTTGTGTTCAGGCAGGGACAGAAGGGTCTTGGGCGATCAGACCAAGATCCTTTAATATTACACCACAAATTCTCAATGTTATGTGTTCATATTAATCAGAGCTCCGTGGGGAGACAACTCTGAGAGTAGAGTCCAAGGATGAAGTGGTCACAGCAACACGTGTTGTTTAGCAGGTTTTCAGCACAATTTGCAACAGTTGGTCAAGCCTTGGGACTAAGGCAATTTAGTTCACAATTTATTTTTTTTTTGGATAATAGTTCTTATTTGTCTTTGTAGAACAAGTTTGCACTTCATAAAATCTTATAGAATTTCACTGGTTACAGTGACACAACCCAGCTGCTGTTGCTGGTAATGAAAGTTTTATGGCATATAAAGTACATTAGGACATTATTGGGAATCTGTTACAACATCGGACATTTGCCTTTGACATGAGAAGGGTGGTAAACTAATGATGAAATGTGCTCTGAGGGTACATCTGGTTTAATAGTGCCAATTACATTTGACACAGACAGGCATGAACCATGTTATCTTGCATTTTTGCAAATAATATTTATTCCACAAAGAAGTTCACGCATGCAGAATAAATAGCACCTTCCTGGTGAAAGCATATAATTAGCTGAAATTCAAGAAGTGACAAATATTTGGTTTTCCTGAAAGTTACTGCATGAAATTCTCAAGTCTGAAGTATTTTGGAGACAGAAATGACAGCCTTCACAGTTTCGTAAGTACTGAGTGTTGTGAAGTACAAGGTGACACGGGTTGCAGGTAACAGATTTGCATTTCTAGCTAATGTGCAAATTATCCACCTGGTTTCACCCTTCCCCTCTGTTCTTCAACCCCTTTTGTCCTTTTGGAGCTCTGCATTCCTCCATACTTAGAGGTGAGAAGAAGATGGACTACTTTCCACATATCCAGGATTAAAACCTATCAGCTGCCAAGGAAGCTGCTGAAAACATTTTTGTTCTGAATAATACCCACCCTTTTTCAATCAGAAAAAGCTGTTGTGACTGAACTTACTTGTATTCCATTAAGTTCCCTCTGAATTGTTGCTTTGTTTTTTCCAGGGAAAAAATGAGAGCTTCTTATTTCAACAATAGTTGAATGGTTTGCTTGTGATTTCAAAATAACTTTAGTTAAAAAAATAAAAATAAATTAAATCTATCAAAAATAAAATGCATCAAGTGACCCCAAATATTTATGAAAAATCCATCTCCTACTGATTTGATCTGATAAACCACAGGAGATTAATTAGTCTTGGTCACGTGACTTATCAAGCAATAAATATGGCTGAAGGGATTTTGCTTTTTTCAGTGTAAGCCTGTATTTTCAAGTATTTATATAAAATATATTGGAATTTGTTACAAGGTAGCATTTACCACTGATGTGATTATTTTATCCAAAATATGAAAATCTCCCCTTCCCTGTGAGCCATACAGCTATTTTCATAATGAGAATAATTCAATGTAATTTTTCATCCATTAATTCAAAACTGCTCCTTTTCAATTGCTTTAAAGTAATTTGTACAGTAATTCAAAAAATAGTATGAAAATAACCTTTATTTCTCTTTAAGTCAGAGGGTACCACATACACACTGAGTAATCTAGACCAAAATTGTCTCTCGGTTATGGACTGCAATGTCTTAAAATAGGCCATATGCTTTCTCCTCTCCTGTAAAAAGAAAAAAAAAGCATAAACAAAAAAAAAAAAGAAAAAAGAAAAAAAAGAAAAAGAAAAAAAAAAGAAAAAGAAAAAAAAAAAAGAAAAAAGAAAAAAGAAAAAAGAAAAAAAAAAGAGGACTTTCCCCAAAGATATACAGCATTGGCTGAGCTGCTCTTGTGCTCGGCTGCATCTTGAGGAGATCTGACATATGTCCACAGGGTTTCTAGTTCCAGACAAGTGTCCATACAACAGAATCATTTAATTCGACTGTTAAGATGAGAAGAAATTAAACTTCCATAAAACCTGCTAACCATATCGCACTCAAATATCTTTCCTCACCCTGCTCCATTTATGCAAATACATTTATAATGTTTCACAAACCAGCAGCATAGCAGCTTAAATGTGTAAAAATAAAACTTCTGTGGAGACATTAGCTTTAATGCATTTCAAAGAATCCTTTTATTCCTATGGATTTTGCGAATTAAGTCTATATTGTGTTGTGTTTGGAATTTTTTTTTAGCTGTGGATTCCTGTCCTCACTTGCCTTGCAGACAGCCCTTTCACAGCACAGTGCTGTTGCAGGTGAGTTGCACCCTCACCTTTGCCAGGCAGGAATGTGTGTTTGATAAGGATGTCTGCTGGTCTGACGCTGTCACCATTCATCCTAAAGAGCTATTTCTGACTAACCGTCACAATAGAAACACACTGTAATATGGCTACCAGGTTCTCTATTGATTTCCCATCAGATGTAATACCATGATTGTATATTACTTGTTTTTGCACTTTATTATTCCCTAGGATGTTAACTTTGAAGTTTTAAAAGCATTTAGTTCTACAGCTGAAGCCCTAATACCTTTGCAGATCCCTCTTCTGTGTGCCACCCTGCCAGTCCTCCCTCCCCTGTGGGTCCTGTTGACCCCACAAAGGGGAAGAGCCTTTCCCGTGCGTATCTTCATGGCTCACAGGCAGAGGTACCAGCTCCTGAAACACCAGAACACGGTTATAAAAAATGTGTCATTGTTAGAAAAGGGATTCTTAAACAGTAAAATAGAATAAACAGCTGTTCTCCCTCCTCCAGAACACCTTCATGGAGTAAGAAGCAGGTTCATTGGAGAGCCCTGTGCCGACAGTGTCTTCAGGGGACTTGGCTTGGGTGTTGAGTCTCAGAACAGCCCAAATGCTTACTGCTGGTTCCTCTCCCTTTCTGTTGCCTTGTGTTCATCTTGCCCCTCAGATCTTTGGGACATTTTTCTGCTGAATGCTTGTATTCTCCCTTCAGATGGGGCAATCTACATGCTGCTGTAGATATCTATAACAATACAAATCATCTGGACTTCCTTACAAAAATGTTTGACTGAATTCTCTGTTGTTCCCTGATGATATTCAGGAGGGCAACACATGGTACCTGCAGATGGATGGCAGCTAAACAGTCATTTAGAGTTGCAAGCAGAAGTGGAAGTTTGTTTTCATTCATTTTCTACTTCTCATTCAGATACAGCAAAACATTTATTAATCCTCCTCCAAACCATATGCCATATGTCTAATGAGTGGTAGGTTAAGTTAATCATATAAAACCAACCAAGTATAGCAAAAAAAATCATTGCGGAGTAGGTGAAAAAGCTAATAATGTAGATCTGAGTTACTTTTATAAAAGAAGGAAATGAGGAATATGCAGGGTCAGGTCCTCCAAGAAGTTTGCGTAAATATTGAGTCAGCTAAAATTTTTTTGGATGCTTGAGGTGGTCTCTTGACAACTTTTGAACTTCTGGCTGGGGCAGCTTCACAGCTTTTGTGAAGGCTTAAACTGAAAATATTCCTGACCCTGGTTTATAAGGTTTAGGAATTATCCTCAAGGCTTAGCATGCAAAGATATTTATATGTGACTTTATCATACAGTTGTTTTAGGCTATAAAGAACCTGTATGAAATTGAACCTGGTGGTTTTCCAGGCTTGTCCATGCTGTAAACTTGAAGGAAAATTCAACATAATTTTTTTTTTTTTGGTCTTTTGTCTAGCACAAAGAATATGAATAGTCTTCCCCATTCTCTAGAATTCATTTTAATTCCGATGAGGTTAATTGCTCCATTTCTTTCTTTCTTTAATTTAATTTATATGATGTCTGTCCATCATTTTCTCCACCATCTAGGCGGGGCATTGCTTATTTTTTCATACCTGATTTGGTGAACCATCCTGAGGCTAAGCATGGCATCTACAGATCAAGAGCGCTCATGTCTTTGTTGTTCTGAACCATCCAACAGGTCCCTTCTTCACTGAAATGAATCTCGGAAACCAGAGGCAGTTCAGGCAAGATACATGCAGGACCTGGGAGATATTTCTGAAGATGTTTTTCAAAGTCCACATTGACCAGCAGTTGTTCTGGTCACTCTTACAAGCCTGCTATATTGAGTTTATCTCAACGATCCCTCACTTGAGTTTTCTAGACATGTTTTAGTGAGAAGTGACATGACTGTTTCTCTTCAACTACAATGACATAGCATATTTACAAACAGCAAGGGAACACTAGAAGCATTTATTTATTTATTTATTTATTCATCACCATTTTACTAGTTTTACCAGGCTGTGGTATCTGATATGATCTTCTTGCTGGGACAGAAAATACAGCTTGTGAAAAATGAGTGTTGAAAAATTCTGTGCAAATTTCTGTGTCATTAAGTGCCAAGTTATAACTCGCAACAGCTCTTTTATTCTCTAGAAATTAGCCTGCACTGCTTGCCAAGATGCAGTAGTTTTGTGGCTTGTGCAAAGAGCAGTAGCATGAGACCATCATATTCCTTTCACTTGAGCCCTTATTTGACCCAAAGATTAGATTTCGTTTCTATAAATTCAATATACTACTAACCTATTCCTCCAGCTAGGCCTTCAAGTCCTTCACTCCCTAGAAATTATGCTCCCATTTAATTATAAATATTTATAAAACCTCTGTGATCCTTAAAAAATGTGAGAACTATCTTGGTGTTTATAATTGCTATAAAAAATACCCCAACCCCACTAATTGAATGAATCTTTCAAATGTGAGTAATTTTTTATTTGAATTCTACATCCTTATGTATTATGTAACAATTAGTAATGATGTGATGGATAATTTTTTTGGAACTGTTCCTGATTCCATTACTCAACTACTCGATCGACCAGTAATTATGAATCATATCTTTAATTAGCTGCCGCTCTTCAGCAACATATGAAAGCCAAGGGCATAAAGTAATTGGCATAAAAGTTTTCCTAATTAATTTATCTGTCCATGTGAGTAACCGGGACTGGAGTCAGGGGAACATTTATAACTCCAGGAAGGCCAGCCCTAAAACCCAATGTCAAACGAGATTTATATTTCTGAATTACAAAAAGAACAACAACAAGCCACAAAATTACATTATCCCCAACTCCAACAATACAGCACATAATGCGTTGTTCAGAGATGAGCAAAAACTTCTTATTGATCCAATTCATTTTCATCGTATTCTCCAGTGGGTCTTTCAAATCTCTCTGGCTATTTCCCTCATTCCACATAGTAACAGTAATCAAGCACATTAAGCAATTCATTAAACAACAGCCCCACTGACCACAGGGAGTATTACAGCTAACATTCATTAGGCAGCTAGCAACTTTATTTAAGCAGAACAGAGCTCTGGAGTGCAAGACAAAACTCTTTGTCTTTCAGGACGAGTCTGTGGCCCACCTAGGCAGTACTGTATGTGCTTTTCAAAAACTATAAAACCTTAAAGCTCACTGGCACAGACAGTGCCTTTTTCAAGGAGCCGCCTGGGAGAGAAGACAAAATGGACTGTGTGCTGTTTTCATTCTCAGCCTGCCAAAGATTAAGTTAAAATCTGAGCTCATTGTTAAGTACGGGTTGTTAAGATTTATGTCTGATATAAAACTAAAACCTTACAGTATTGATATTTAGGTCCTATATTTTTCAGATCTGATTTCAAGAGGGCAGAAGTTGTAAAGCATCCAGGTTTGTTCATTTGAATATCCTGGCTTGCCTGGCACTTTGCAGTAAAAATGATATATATTGTCCTTCATAATAACAGAGGAAAGGCTAAAACAACAATGAGAAAAAGCTTTCTTACAAACAACGATTACAAAAGTCTTAGAAAAGTTTCACAGATATTTGGACAATGTGCCTACATGGTGCTTCTGTCCTAATTAACAAAGGATCTCTACATTTTTTGCTCAGTTATTTATTTATTTATTCTATTAAGTCAGACCATATTACAAACAGGAGGAGACAAAATTAGAAAATATTACTCACTATCACTATTTGTATAAGGATTCTTACAAAAATCCAAGCTATTTTCTTAAAAAGTTGATGCTCATAAAACATTAAGCCAATGTTTAAGTAGCTATTTCCACGGTCTGTTCAGTGAATCCATGGAATGAATATATATGCACAAAGGTAAAAACAAACACTTTCCCCTTCTGTACTGTATTATTTTCTATTACCCCTATGAAAGCATAACCAGGTTTGGCACAGTTACTATTAAATCATACAACGCTTAAAATGACTTGGCTCCTCGGATGGTGTAACTTAGCATAACTCCCTTGATTTCAGAGGAACTAGATAAACCGAGAAGCTGATTCATTTTGTCACAGCCCTATTCTGGCTTTAACAGCCTCTACTACAGCATTCATGTTATTCCCTATTGCTGGCGTAGAAATTATTAAGAGTATTAAAAAGAATTAATGGCACTACTGATTACTGATACCTATGACTGGAGGGTACAGTCAACCCTGCTTTAATTTGAAAAGACATTTCGGGGGGGGTGGGGTTGGGGGTGATTAATTATTTGAAATCTGGTGATTAAACCTGCAAACCAACTTCTTCTGAGTAACTTTTTCTGCCAGGACACCAGTTTTCTTTCAAAACCTTGTATCTCACTGACAAAATACCAGAGTTATTCTTTCCAGCTCATATGTATTGATTAAGTATTGGAGATGGTGCCTTCCATAAAAAATAAAATAAAATAAAATAAAATAAAATAAAATAAAATAAAATAAAATAAAATAAAATAAAATAAAATAAAATAAAATAAAATAAAATATGACATTTTACACTGTATTCTGTAGCAGCAAATACAAAAATAAAACATGCCAAATCTGGTAGACTGGTGCAATGAGAGGTCTTGGATACGGGCTCAAGGCTGGCTGCAGTCTTGCTCTCTGGGCTCTGGAGGTCAGAAGGAACCTTGCCAGAACTGTGATTGTCCCCTGTGGCTGGACCCATCCCTGAGGCACAGGAATTTCCCGAGGAGAAACTGTGCAGCAAACTTATTGCCCTACATTAAAGAACGTGAAGCTTGTCAAGTGATACGACTTAATTCCAGAAGATGGCTGTGGAGGGTTGCATGGCCTTCCTTTACCTGCTTGTAGGAAAGGGTATCAAGAGGCAGATAGCTTGCGGGCCAAAATGCTGGTGTAACAATGAGCACCAGCAAGTGGTGTGGCCTGATGGGAGAGCACAGAAATCTAATACATCCCATCAGGCCCCGCTGCCTCCCATGCCCTGCTGCTCACAAGCGCTATCACTCATAAGAAACACTCAGAAAATAAGACATTTATCTCACTCAGATATCTTGACAGCCTTGTGAGCAGAACACTTTCGGGTGTATGACTAAATATTTTGGGATAACATGAACCCTGGGTCCACAATTCTAGCTAGGCAATTCAACGCCCATACAATAGCAGCAGCTCTAACATTGTTACAAGATTTAAAGGGCAGAGAGTGTTTTGTGCTCTTTCAAGACACAGAGTCTGCAATTGCAGCTCTGTCAAGCTATCCATGGAAAACAGAGCTGGTGACTTATTTTATTAGCAACAGAAAATATTACAAAAAGTGTATCTAACACATACAGTTGACTGCCTGTATTTTCTAAAGTAGTCGGATGTGATACTGGCACATAAATGCATTTGTACTAAGGCAGAGAGTTTATTATATATGATGAATGGCACTGAAATATCAGTTTTATTCTTCTTGTAAAAAGAGGGGCCATAACTCATGACAGGTTCAGTCTCCAGATGCCAATAGTGCTATTGGTTTCAGGGCTAGTGTCAAGAAGACAAGAAATTTTGCTAATTCCCTCGATTATATTATTATATTCTTAGCTGCATTGAGACAGGTTATCATAGAATCATGAAGGTTGGAAAAGATCTCCAAGACCATCTGTCCAACCATCCCCATACCACCAATGTCACCCACTAAGCCATGTCCCTAAGCACCACATCCAGCCTTTCCTTTAACACTTCCAGTGATGATAACGCCACCACCTCCCTGGGCAACCCATTCCAGTGCCTGACTGCTCTTTCTGAGAAGAAATGTATCCTCATTTCCACCTGAACCTCCCCTGGTGCAACTTGAGGCCATTCCCTCTAGTCCTATCAGTAGTTACCTGTGAGAAGAGGCCGACCCCCAGCTCCCCACACCTTCCTTTCAGGTAGTTGTAGGGAGTAATAAGGTTTCCCCTGAGTCTCCTCCATACTAAACAAACCCAGTTACCTCAGCTGCTCCTTATAGGACTTGTGTTCCAGACCCTTCACCAGCTTCATAGCCCATCTCTGGACCTGCTCCAGGGCCTTGATGTCCTTCCTGTAGTGAGGAGACCAAAGCTGAACACAATACTCGAGGTGCAGCCTTATCAGAGGAGAGTACAGGGAGACGATCACCTCCCTGGTCCTGCTGTCTACACTGTTAAGCCAGGATGCCTCCCTGGTCCTGCTGGCTACAAGCCAGGATGCCTTCTTGGCCACCTGGGCACACTGCCGGCTCATGTTCATGGAATCATCGCAGTGAAAATGTATGTTTAATATCATAATACCAAAAATTAAATGCATGATGCACTTCTGGCACCTTTCAAACATTCATTATACAGTGAACCCTTGGGAGAACACTAAGGGTTTATTTTATTTTTATATTATTTTTGGTATCTGTAATGTTTGAAGACTGTTTTTGTTGTTGTTGTTATTATCATTATCATTATCACTATTATTATGTTGGGAACTTTTAAAGGCCTCTACTATAACAATATCTGTGCATCTGGAGGTCCTCTTTTATATATATACTTTCATGGCACAGAATCATTGAACACTGCCGTGGGCCCTGGGACAAAATTTCCTGCTTCTTTCTTTCCTTCCTAGTTCCTGGTAACGTTATCCCCAGGTTACTTGTTCTGCATTCCTCTACAGCCTTGAATACTTCTCTCAGACTTAGGATAATAATACTCTTTAATTTTTGCTTAAAGGTGAAATGAGGTAAGGAATTTACTTGTCCAAAATTCCCAAAGGGAAACTATCACAGTGCAAGGATGAAAACCTGGCTCACCCACGTTCCAGGTAAATGCTGTAATCACTGGACTAGTGATCATTTAATAGCTTTCAAATACTTTTTTACTTTTTTTTTTTTTTTTCTTACTCTGTTTTTCCACCACTTTTAATTATCTCATTGATTTTAAAGAGCTCCCGCTGCCTTTTGGAAAACCTTGAAAAGCATTCATTTTTAGAAACAATTCTGCTGATATGCAGTTTACCTCATATAGCTTTCTTCCTTTATTATTATGCAAATGCTTTTGGAAGAGAATCAGTGCACTTCTGAAGAATTGTCCTACTAAGGCTGCTTATTTGTGTCTGAAGCCGTTCTCATCTCATTCTTGTAAACGCAGGAGCAAGTGTAGAACATGCAGACTACAGATCAAGTTCATATTTTCCTTATGTATTTTGTGAAAGTGTCTTGAGAGACTGAGAATTTGCAGTTCTATCTTATCTGAGGTTCAGATTTTACTTTCGCTGAGTTTTTACAAAAATGGCCTGTATAAGAAAAGGTTTGGCTGCATTTGAATCACACTCTCCTGCTGATCTCTAGTATGACAGAAGGGATCAGATGAGTTGCTTTAAATGACAGTCACCACAGGAGGATAGGAAGGGAAGGGGACTCGCCATTACTTACAGCCCATCAAAACATGTCTGACTTTATTAATATGTTCAGTGTCCAACACAACATGCACACAACCTACCCAGCAAAGCACAGTCTAAACTGCTATGCAGTGAGTACAAACTGGTTGAAGACTTCTGTTCAGAGAATGGTCACCAGCATCTCTTTGCCAGGAGAAGCTGCAGGTGGGTCTTGCAGCACATGATGCTGAGTCCACTCAAGGCTTGAGTGGAGGCCGGTCTCCTTGTGATTCCCACGATGGAGGAGAAAATAAGTTAGGAGGGGTTTGAGCTTTGGATGGGAAGCAAACATCAGGGAGGTCAGGGTTCAGGAAGATACTACAAATTGCTTGCTTGCTGCTACACCCCTCTCTCTCCCGTAGAGCTTCTTGACATTAGTTGCTTTTGAATTGCTTCCCTTTTCCTCCCTGCTCCCCCAAAACACAGCAGGTTATCAAAAATTAGCTGTATACCTACCATGGGTAAACGAGGTTGCCCTAGTTGCATCACTGTGCAAGTGTTGAGGTATGAAATCTCTAAAAGATTTTAATGTTTTGGTGGTGCTGTCAAGCCATCATTACATTCCCTCTAATTACATCATCCCTTCCTGTTCCTGTCTCTTTACTCAATCTTCCACATAGCGATTAAACTCTTGAGCCAGAAGCTGCCTGTCACTGTGTGTGCACAGGGCCTGGTACAATGGTGTGTGTGCTTGGCTCATGTCCAGGTGCAAGTGTAATATATCTAACAAATAATAACACAGAGCTCAGCAACTTTTGATATGCACATAGGCAGTAAAATCTGCATATTTTCTTAGCACTTAAAAATGCTAAAATGATACCATCAGTTTATTTGCTAGGCTCCATGGCATTATGTCTCCTCCACAAATTCTTAAAGCTTCAGAGGCATTTAAGTGCCTGGTTCCTGTTTCGTTTCACCAAATACCTCTTTGTGCTTACACTTCTAAGATCTACAGTATCTATCCAAGATTCACCATCTACATGGCACCTAGATTGCAGCTGTGCACTGCCCACAAACATGCCTAATGTCCTTGTGTCAGACTTCCAGCTTTATGTTTTCAAGTGGGCTATAAAAGTGAACACGAATCCTACAAGACTGAAACCACACACACTATATATATATATATATATAAATGAATTCTGATTTCATGGATGGGACTTCAGGCTCTTCTGCCAGAGAGGCGGACTCTTGCCAGTCTTGAATCACGTCTAAATCATTAGTTGCTCAATTTCTGAACCAATGTATTCCAATACTGCTTCTTTCTAGCAGCATTTAGAGCTTTGCTGTTGAATATCATTGTGAGGCACTCTCAGAGAAGATGCTGAGTTAGAACTTGTGCAGAGAATTCCGCCACAAAGATCGTCATGAAAACCCCACTCTGATGCATTAAACTCCATTTCAGACAGTGACATCCATGGCTTAGAGAAGACCTGTTAAATTTCAGGTGCCCACCTTCTTTCAGTAAAACATGAGAGATAAGCAGCTAGGAATGAAACATTTTACAGCTTTATTTTTAAACCCATCACAGCAACTTTCTTTTTATCTACTAAGATGCTGCATTCACGCTGTGCCTATTGGAAAAGAAGATCCAAATTTATGGAAATGACAGGATGTGACTGACTTCATTAAGTTATAATAATTTATTGGCATTATTTAGTCCTCTGCAACACTTTATTAGTAATAAGTACATGTAGTAATTGTGTAGTTCGACTTTCTCCAGTAGTTAGAAAAGTGCAAACAAATTTTAAATATGTCATCCTACAACTTCTTTTTCTAAAAAGACTTAATGAGTGCCAGTGTGGTTTTGTCAGGTTTTTTTCATACCTTTCTTTAAATTTACTGAAGTATATTGTATTGGTACTTTTCACCATCTGTTTGAAAAACACTGGAGTAAGTGAAACTATTTACTATAGCACCATCTTACTGTATTGTCACCCAATATTAACATATATTTTCTGCAGTTTTCCTTATGTTGGACTGACAAACACTCACACAAATCATCTGAGACATTTCCATATAAATATCCAGAAAAATATAAAACTGTTCTTAATTAGAAAGCCATTCACCGCTTTCTGTCAGGATATGTAGTTAGAGTTTTCTTGCTGCACAAAACACAAAAGCTTGGAAAGTGGGAAAGTGTTTTTTTTTTTTTTTTTTTTTTTTTTTTTTTTTTTTTTTTTTTTTTTTTCCCCAAAGCTTTACCAATTAGATCTTGGAATAATATGCTGTCAGCCAACTCCTGACTGTAGCATGAAGTGACTAGATGCATAAAACCCTTCTTGTCCAAGGCTGTCCTGGGCTCTTATCCTGGAGTGTGGTGCACTGGCAGCTTTATGTCACGTTGAGGGATCCTGCTCCAGCCCAGCACAAAACCAGTGGGCATGAAACAACAATGCCCGAGCGGAGACTGGTGTTCCTGAATCCCTTTCTCTCTCCTGGGAGACCCAGAGCAGGGCAGAGGTCAGATTCACCGGTTCTCTTGGCCAAGCCATTTGAACCAAACCCCAGCACTGTGTTTCAATGTTAAACATCTATACGGAGAAAAGACAATAATCCACGGTGAGACATATGCCCAGTGCTGCGATTCAATAAAGACTTCCTCTCTGAAAGCTTTACTTTCATTTGCAGCCGCTCCACACATCATTATTTGGCACATGCTTTAGATCTTTAAAGTGTGTAAGTGTCGGTTTTGTTCCTTTCAGCCAGTCCTTATTCTTCCCCTGCCCTTAACACCCCCTGGCTGCTCTGCTCCCCTCCCACCCACAGCCTCCAGCTCCTCCCCCCAACCTCTGGCATTGCAGAGCCACTGCCTCAAACTATATAAAACCCTTGGCCTCAAACCAGAGAAGACCTAAATGCAGGAAAGTAAGGATAAATTAAAGTGACAGGGTCTCAGCAGTGGAAATTAGTGCAACTCTTCTAATTGCATGTCTAGCCTGAATGATGGGATACTTAATTCTTACACATCCCAGACAATTGCTTTATACTAACATGAGCTCTGGGAAAAAGGCAGATTCCAGAGACATATGGAGCAGTAGATGGAGTGGAAAAATAAATCAGTTGTCCCAGCCACAGTGGAAAAAATGCTTTATCTGCACTGTTAATATAAGGTGTTGCCACCATTAAACAAAACTGATAGTGTCTCCTCCATCCATTCTTACTATAAAAATAGAACATTAAATAATTAAGTGGCCAAGTGGGCTTTAGGCTCTATTTGTTGTTACTTTAACAAGAAATGAGCTTTGGGTGAGAAGGTTACATTCCTCTAGTTAGTGGACACAGTCCTAAATACAGGATCCCGAGAGACATGGTCGGGGGAACAGAATGCTCTACACCACTTCTATAAGGACTGCTAATAAAAGGCTTCAAAACTAGCATGGGTTCTTATATCTATTTAACCTTTTGCCCCAAGAAGCAAAGAGCATCTGGTTAAGTGGAGAGTAAAAGCACAGCTACTTTTCATTATCAAGGCTTAGAGCCAGACTATGTGGAAGCCTGAGCTGCCAAGCCTGGGTTAAATGCTTGTTGCCTTCACTGCCTGAGGCCATCTAGCGTGTTTAGAAATGATTAAGTACTGCAGCCTAGAAAGGACCTGTCCTGAGCGTTCATCTCTGACTTCCAGCAGAAAAGAGAGCCTGGCAATGACAGAGGCAGATGGATGAGTCTCATTAGTATGGTGAAGCAGCGAACCAGACTGCCTTCACAGAGCTGTCCAAAAAAAAAGAGAGCAAATTAAAATAGGAGCTGAGAAAACCAATGAGCAAGTGTTTTAACTCTCTGATACCTGGATTCATCTCCAGCAGGTTAGGCAGCTGGCTGTCCTTCCCAAGAACCTCTGATCCATAAACAGGTGATGAACACTTGGCAGGCACAGAAATTTCCACCTGTCCTGTCCTTATTTTATTTTCACTTTTTTTTTTTTTTGTCCGGCTGTAGAAAAATGTAGAGTGCTTATTCATACTATACCTCACACACACCTACTTTGAATATTCTATAGTATGGCAAGTGCAAAGTAAAACATCCTGCATGTAATATTTCTATCCATGCTTAAATCATTATCCAAACCTGCAAAGTATGATAATCAAATCATTGCAGAGAATTAGGGCATACAACAGCATAGGGATGTCACCTCTTTCTGGTAAATGTTAGACCCACAAGAATGATGGCAGCATGCAGCAAGAGGACTGCAGAAAAAAGAGTATCTTGCTGAATGGGACATCATCTGAAACATACTTGCCCCCAGTGTAACAGTTCTAGCACTGAAATGCCAGAAGCCCTGGTACAAGAGGTTGGAAATTCAATGACATCGGATTCACCACCCTGCAAGTCTTCAGTGCGATGGACTGGCAAACCTGCAGCTATTTTGAATGAGACTTTCTGCAAGACTGATGGAAAATTATATCAATTTGTTACCTGCCTTGATTTGTTTGAGTTGATTCAGGCACCATTTAGCCATGAGAAGAGAAATAAAAAGCATTTGAATAATTCAAAGTGCAAATTGCTGCATGCAAGGCAGCCATTTTGCTTTGTCTTTTCATGCAAGATGAATAGGGTAGCACAGTAGAAACGTAGCTAATGCCCTTCATTTTTCTTTTGATGAGGTAAGTAGGTTCACAACCCACAATTTAAAAGAAGAAATTTGAAAGAAATCTAGGACCTTCTCACTGTAAAAGAGGTAGCAGAACTGCCCCCAACTAAAATAACTCTTCAACAGACCTTTCAAAAATCAAGATTTTATTATAAATGAAAATATATGTTACAGTGTTGACCTCTGAATACTCAGGAATATATTGGAGGAGGTGTGGAAGAAAAAATCATTTTCCACCACAGGTCTCGTTGTCAGCAAGGGAATGGATGGAGTCACCTATGAAAAAGAATCTCAGGGAAGTTTTGCTTTTCATAAAGCCATAGAAAAAGCCTTCCAAAATTGTTGAATAAAGTAAGATTCTTGGGCACTCCTTAACATCTGTGAAGTCTACAAGGGCATGATTTTCCAACGTGCTAATATCTCTGTGTAGTCCCACTTCTTGTTTCCTACTCAGCACTTCTGTCCTGCAATACTTCTGTGTTTGTTCAGAGACTTCATTTTACCATTGTCATTGTGCCCAGGAGGGCTGGGAAATAGAAATGTTATTATTATTTTCTTTTAATGTGACTTTTTCTACTCAAAATGAATCAGAGATCAATGCTCAAGTGGCAGTAGGAGCCTAAATGTTTCTGAGGAGGAGGAACAAAATTACTTTTCCAGTGAAAATGAGCCACTGCAATGAGGATTGGGAAACTGTGGGAGTTTCCACCTCCTCCCCAGCTCCTAGGTTATTTAGCATTCAAAGTAGGAAAGATGACCTGACAGAGTATCTTTGACATCCCTTTATTTTCACCTACCACCTTCTCCCACGTGGCCCCCTCCACCATCCTGTGCTAGGCCACTGACCTCCATCAGCTGCTCATTCCCTTGTTCTGGGCCAGACTGAGGCTCTTAAAAACCCTCAGTCACACAGGAGGAGAGTATTCTTTTTTAATCATCTCACAAAGATCATTATGGGACCTAAAAATCCATGGAAATATTTCTTGTTCACTTTTTGTTTAGCTAATAGAGAGCAATGATTTTTTTTTTTTTTTCCTAACTACTTCAATTTAAGGTTATGTAAGTTAGTGATTAACTTTCAGGTTTCAGGGGAGGCCACTGTGGGCAACTAGTCTGAGCTGTGATATAGCTTTAGCACAGACAATACCGATTTCTTATTCTTAATGCTTGTTTGAACTAGGGCATTCCCTTTTCTGAAAATCTAATCTTAAATCAAAAGCTGCTTCAGATAGTGAATTAAAAGTAGTTCTTAATAAGTTCTTCCAGTGGTCAGATGCTTTTGAGATTAGATAATTATAATTTCTCACTAATCTGAATGTATCGAGTTTTAACATCCAGCCATTCATCTGAATACCTAAGACAAGACATTTTGATGGAATGCCAGCTGTAGCAAGTGTTTTAGGCTTCAAACTGTGATTTTTCAGATGGGTGCCTGGAAGAGTTAGGGCTTGCTAATAAAAGAAAGACTTTTAAATAAATTGTTTCAAAATCCAACTGCTAGCCTCAGAAATGGACTTCTGTGTTTTAAGTCTCTGAAAATCTCAGTTGAGGTATCACCTAACACTGTCAGTGCTAGAACCCACAGCACCTGCTGTTTTTTTTTTTTTCTTTTTTTTTTTTCTTCTTTTTTTTCTTTTTTCTTTTTTTTTTTTTTTTCCTGAAAAGCCGAGGGCAGAAGAGGTCAAGCACTCTCCCTGGGGATGTAGAAGCTCTGGTGCAGGAGGGGCCCAAGGAGGACAGCATTGCATGGAAAGCTCCCATTGCACTTCCATGGCAGGGCATGGAGAAGACCGTAGTGCACTGCTGTCCAAGCATCACCAGCTGGCCCTGGTTTGAACGTAAGAGGAGCAAACAATATTATTGCCTTTCCTCAGGGGTTTCAGGAACATAGCAGCCCTTCGCTTCTCTTATTGAGAGACATATTTAATGGAAAGGAGAAGGGGAGAGGAGAAGGAGACAACTGGGATATGGGAGAGGGGCTGGTGGAGTTGGAGCCTGCACGCAGCTCTCTCACCGTGGCCTGAAGATTTCTGCCCGAGTGTCACCCTGAGGACACAGTGCAGGTAGTGACACCTGCAACCACTCCAACATACGCCTGACTGTGCAAGCTGTGGGAGCACAGGCAGCATGTCATGAAGCTGGGCAGATCTACCTGGAAAATACCATTTAGCCCTCCATGTTCAGGCAGGCTTATGACCTGAGGAAGGCTGAGTGATGACAGTCCAGCAGAGCCAGCACTGAGGTCGCAGGTGGGTGGCTGTGATGGGAAGCGGCCTGAGCTCCTGCCATGGCTTACATTTAGGGATGAGTATCTGTGTGCCTCTCTGGCAGCATGAATTGGCGCAATCAGGCTCTTCCCTGATTTGCCAGATCTCACGCAGAAGCAAGCTTCTGACTGAAGGCCACAGAAAAGGGATATCTCCTCCAAAAAATATTTGGTGCCAGTTATAAGAAAATGTTCACGGCAGGGGTCAGGAATTATACTGCCACGATGACCTCTGAAGAAGAGAGAAATAGTGGTAGATTTACAATCAGATTTAATTACATATACCTAATTGACCATGAAATTTTATCATTAGGTAACTAACCTCTTTTAAGTAGGAAAGGTGAATGATGGAGTGACACTGCCTCATTGACTATTATTGCTTCACCTGGATTCCTGTGTCTCCCTAATGCATCTACTAATCCTTTAGTTTAACTTAATATCAGGAAGAAGTCAGCTTTGTTCAATCCATTTGCAAAATGAGAAGATGACAATTTTTCCCTTATACACTGGTATTTATTTTAACTAACAACATGAAAAAGAGCACTAGACTTAATCACTTTCAATCAATGTCAGCTACATTATTAGTTAATGGGAGTTTATACTGCATAATATTATTTGTTTGTGAGCCATTTTCTGATGTGTTACATCTAGTTAAATGCCTTATCCTTGTACATTTTAAATAGAGAAAAAATGAAGGCTAGAATCAGTGAATTTGTAAACATTGACACACAGAATTAATTTTATTTAATGAGGGAATAAGTCAGCAATGTAGGAGCATGACTTACTTCTGCAAACCACATATAGTAAACTCTATTCAGAATCATATTTGGCTTTTTAAGTCTTTTGCCAGATGATCCTGAGCAGATTATGATTTCTACAATAGTCTTTAAAATTAGTATTTATATATAAAATATATTTTTTATGTATAAATCTAACAATTTCTAAATGTTTTGTGGCTGTGCAAACTTAAGTGCCACAAATATATCCCATACTCCAGCCTCTCTTGTGAACACCTGTTTATTGCATCTTCTTGATGTAATCTCATTTCTGTCATTTGACAATCTGGGGGAACATTAAAACCTGCAGTCTTGCCTTGAATGAAGTAAAGTCAAATCAGAAAAAATGCATAGTACAAACCTGTCTACAGCAGAATTGCCCTGGAGTTTTGCATTTACCAACATTTTCCAGGCTTACTCTGACCTAATATTCCCTCTCTGCTCCTATACATCTCATTCTCCCTTGCATCATCCTAATCATTAACTAAATGGCTATGAGTAACAGTGGAGTAACAAGTAGATGGAGCCTGAATGGGAAACGAATGAACTATGTGACATAACTCTTTTTCTTAAAAAGGACTTCCTCTTCCATTATTACTTTACAATATAACAAAAGGCTGGCTTGAAAGTTAATAAAGAGAGCATGTTTACTAATTAGGCTTTATTCTCATTGGTCCATGTTAATTGCAAAATATCAATCTATCTTACTTATGAATATGCAAATGTATGTCAAAGTGGCACAAGTTTCCAGTACACAGTACTTTGCTAGCTTTAATTAGATCAAAAGTGGGTCCAGCTCAATTCAGCAAGATGGGCCCTACTCTTTAATCAGGAAAATAAGTTTGTCTCCTAACAGTATCTTCTTTTGACAGTCAGCAAACACTAATTAACAGACATAGCTATATTAATTGCATTACTCCACTGTATTCTTATCAGCTAGCTGATGTTGCCTGTTTGCTAATGCAAATAGTTGCTGCTTTGGTAAAGTCAACTTGCAAAAGTCTTTCTAATGCTAACTAGCAATCAATGCATATAAGATTTCTAAGATTTCTGTAGGGAATTCTGCATAATAGATGTATTCTGTCTTTTGAGGTATCCACGGCCATTTAGTATAATTATTCCTTAGAGCTGCACCTATCATATTATCAGCTTTTTCAGAGGATAAAGAACACAACTTATTTGTTTAAGAACAAAGGACTATAATCATTTCCTTTAGGAATCACTAAATCACTAAGTTAAATGAAGATGTATGACCCAATGGAAAACTTGCATTTATAGTAATTATGTATTTTTTTTTCCTTAAGAATCCTTTAACATCTCTTAAAAGGTAACTTACTGGCTTTACACAGTAGTGACTTGACAGCCTTGGAGACTGTAATCCCATGGAATGGGTTTTACATGGACTGTGCTAGGCAAAGCCTCCCAGTCTGCCCTTTCCATGGGTTTTGCCTTCAGTCCTATTCTTTGGGGCCACTGGGAAGGCCAAGAGGGTAATCCAGTCTCTGTGTTCATTCAGCTCCTAAACTCCCTGAGATTGCCAACATGGATGTTGATTTATGCCACTTGCAAGGGAGTTTTCGTTATTTAGACAATAGGCTGCCATGAGCAAGACCACCCACTCCTTTTACATAGCCTGTTGAACAGCCCTCCCCAAATTGTTAAAATTTTGTCCATACTGGCTATCACTGGTATCCTAAAAGGGAGAAGTGCAATAGTCCACTGGGTGACATCTCTCTCTGCAGCCAGGCTGACCTCTTTCTCCTTTGCTCATGTGCAAAGTGGTTCATGATGAATGCATCATGATAAACATATATTGTACACATGTAAACACCTAAAGCTAGGCAACACCATAGTTAGGCTGGCCTACACAAGTTTATAACTATTCTTTCTTAATAACAGTGCCTTCTTGCACTTGGCTGTGGGAGGATTTGAAGTGAGAGATTATCCAGTGCTAAATGCACTCCCTCAGCTGGAGACCTCTGTTGGAAGTAGAGCTGGTGTTATTTTAAGACAGCATCTTTTAACCTTGCAATGTGGAAGGCAACACAATCAACAAGCTCACACACCTCAGCGTGTTAGTTGGGTGTGTCAAGATGGCAGGGGGGTTGTAATTAGATGATCTGTAAGGTCCTTTCTAATCCAAACCATTTTATGCATCTATACTGAGAGAAAATCCATGTGCCCTCTTTGTATTGCAGCACCAACACTATTACCATTGGAGCCACACCGGAACAGAATAATGCTTATCATTTTTCCTGGTATAAGCAAGACTAACATGGTTTGGGGCTAGTATTCCCAAGTGGAATCAACAAATGAAATTATTATGTATTATTTATATATTTACGGGTATACCTTCACACGGTTGACATTTTAATGAATGCCTACAGGGAGGGAGTGGAAGTGATAATGAAACCTCCATGTCAAAGCCTCTTCAGCTTTCTTGTGTAGCTGGGAAACCCCTTTATTCTCCCCCCACAATATGTTTGTCTTTCCTTTTTTATTTATTTATTTTATTTTATTTTTTTTTTCTCCTGGATAGGAAAAGGAAGTAGAAAAGGATGCTAAAGGTTAGTTGAAGTGTAAGGTTATGTACAACAGTGCAACAATGATGTATTTTTCAGATTCTATCCATTTTTAAAATAACATTTTAATCTTGGTGCATGGTTATAAGGGAAAATCTCGGTACTAGTTCTGATTATCTTTATTTCCTTTTTCCCTTCTAATATGATATTTGGAGTAGGGAACCTGGTCATGCAGAGTCCATAATTTCTCTAGTCAGTATGAAACCTGAAGACTGGTCTCACTGCAGGACGAATTTTGTATTGGAATGAGCCTCAACTTTTGCAAAAGACATTGTAAGGTTCAAATGAGTTTTTGTTTTACCAATAGCTTTTTATGCATGCAAAAATGGCTGTTCTGTGTATTACACCTCAGTATTATGCTAGTAGATTCATCTAAGCAACTTTGTTAAACATTACATGGATAGAACTTTCCATGCCAGAGAGACAGTGTATTTTGTCCAGGTTTCAGCTAAAACTAGAAGATCATTTCTGAGGTGAAGGCTAGTGAAAAATATGTTTTTAGATTTCAAATAATTTTAGTGTCTTTAAAAAAAAGAAAAAAGTTTAAGGATGTAGACTTTCAGGCACATACTTCACAACTGACAGAGAATTTTTCTTTTTCTTTTTTTTTTTTTTTTTTTTTTTGGTAGATATGTTCCTATTGCTCTCCCTGTGAAATTTTTGCTTCGGTTTGGACAAGCCAGAGCTTCTGAAGAAAACCTACTTGGAGGTTGCATGTACTCTCTAGACATTTCTTGGAGGAGTCTTCTCAGCTGAACGTATTGTACTTTACATGAAATACTGTACTACTTATTAAGACACAGTATGAAAGTAATCAAAAACTTGTAGCTCCATGGTTGGCTCAGCCACCAGGCTAAAACACAAGGAAGAATTATGCTGTGAAGGAAGAATTATGCCGTGGGACCCAGTGTTAAAAACAGAACAAGTTGATCTTATTGGGATCCTACCTCAAATCCCTTACAGGCAAAGGAGGAAAAGGAATCCATGTGCTTCCCCACTCTAACAACAGGTATGATCTCAAGTAGGCTTCTGTGACCGTGCTGCCCATTACGCTTCTCTGGTCTGGTGATAGGTATCATCACCCAGGAAACAGTTTTTACCTCAGTCACTGTCACCTCAGTTGGTTTGGGGTGAAAGCACCCACATGACAGACTGGGGGAATCCTTGCCTAAAAGAATTAATGCTCTCTGGAGAGGCTGAGTTCATGGTACAGAGGAAAGTATTGCATCTCCTACCTACTGGCAGGTTAATCTAGTGACTGTACCCTTGGATAAAAGGGCACAGATGCCATCCTCTACAGATGATTTGGAGTTTAGACCCTTACCACAGGGCTTTTTTTTTTTTTTTTTGTGCCACAGAACCGTAAAGCAAAAGATTGTATTAGGCTTGAATAGAATGATTTAAGTGAAATATTTCAGGCTGGTTCCTAAGGAAATGAAGCTTCTGTGCTTTCGGCTCTCAACTTGTCTGCCAGACAGCCTTAATAATTTTTTTTTAGCCAGTAGAGCATTTTAACCCAAATCTGAAAGAAGAGTAGAAGCCTTAAGAATAATTAACTGCATTTTTGAAGTCTGCAGCTGGGAAGTGGAGAGAGACCCAGCATGAAAACCCCATTGAAAAGAAGGCAGGAAGAACTCGGATGTGATATGTTATGTAGCTTGGTAGTAGCCAGCTGCCCCATCTGCATATGCATGGCTCCAGATTAGCCAGGGTACGTGTTATTTCTTGCTTGACAGATGTCAGAGGGTTTACAGAGGGAGACAGAACTATTGTGGTGGGAGCGAGCGAAGGAAACAGGATACAAATCTGTAGGAAAACAGGCTCCACTACCTGTGATGTTCACAGGACAACTTGCTTTCTTTTTCATTTCTGGTAAGAAAAAATTGGAAGCATTATATGGTTGTAACCAAATGATTTGCTTTATTTTCCTTGTCAATTAAAAAAATAAAACAAACAAAAGAAAGAAAGAAAGAAACAAACAAACAAACAAAAAAAGCGACTGTTATGTAGTCTGACATTTAAAAAAAACAATCTGTGGACATACACATATTAAATATGGGATAAGTAGTGATTTCCAATGTCCAGAAAACTAGCAAGCACCATCCGTGTCACCAAAGAACAGAGAAAGGGCAGGGTGAGGTAAAAAGGAAACGTTAGGTGTCTGGTTCCCTTTTCAGAGAATGGTGGCAGTGGTGGCAGGGACACAGAGACCCCTGGATTAACGGCACTTGACAGCAGGAGCAATGGGAAGGCTGGACGATGTCAGCATGCTGTGGTGAGGTCTCAACACAGAAATGCATTTCCAAGAAATGGCAGTGGTCACTGTCTCAGAATTTCTTTTTCTTTAATGGTTATCAATCCAAGCTTTCTACTCCTGGGCTGTTCCACTACCCATATCAGTCACTGGGGTTTGTTTGATACATTATTTGGAGAAAAAAAAAAAATATTTCTATTAGTCCTAGCCTCCTAACACAAAAACCAGTGACAGGATCAATAGGAAATCCACTGTGCATCCCTGGCAGGGTCTGAACAGGCTTCTCTAAAATATTTTCCAGGTTAACCATAATTCTCTCCCAGCTCGTGGTCACTCCTGCCAACCAACCTTTTCCACTGCTTCCTCGCCCACTCACTTATGGCAGCTTTCACCACACAATAAATATCATCGCCTTGTGACCCTGCTGTCAGAACGAGCTCTGCTCCTCCAGGCTTGGATGGCATTGCAGCCACACAGTCTGTGACAGAGCAGACTCTGCTAACTGTAATTCACTGTTTGTCCCAGCCTTTATGTGTGTGATTTTTCTTTTGCCTGGATTAAGGCATTGTGCTGCCTTAATCCAGCACAATGCAGAACTCTTACAGGTTCTTTGCTGAGCTTGTTCTCCTCTGGATTTAAATCAGGACTTTACCAGAGCCCAGCAAAGGGTAATTATCATACAGAACAGTGCTTAGAACATGACTGACCATCCCAGCAAGTATCAGGTTATTGTTTAACTCTACTCCCTGTCGTTGTATGTCTAGTATTAGCTCCTATTTCATGCTTGGCATATGGTTACACTTAACACTTTCTCTAGTAAAAGAAAGCTTGCACTCTAGCTCCATGGAAAATCATATTGGCACAAATATATACTACCTGGAATTAGCACCTCAGCAGAAGAGAACATAGCGAGTAACTTATTCCTCAGATTCTTAAGATCTTTGGGGCAGGAACATCTTTGGGATTAATTTTTTGACCTCCCCAAAAGAATATTTTTAGTTGGCTTGACAGGCTTCTATGCTGAAAGCCATCTGGAAAATGCAACCAAATCAGTGGCATTGGGTGAAGATAAAAACCTCTGTCTTGTGGGACACTCAGGCTTGTTTTTCTCTCTGAGAAACCTGAAGTTAGGGGCTGCTCATGTAGACTTGGTGCCAGACGAAGATGCTTACTTGCCAGTTTGAAAACACTCCGTGACCCAGTCATGCCCCTCGGTATGCAGCAACCCTCTGTGTAACAGGGACCTTGACATTCTGGATGTCATTTGTGTTCCTGAAATTTCAGGGAGAGCTGCATTGCACTGAGATTTCACTGGTCTTGCAAAGACTGGAAGCTGAGCAACAAAGTGCATCCTGAAAAAAAGCACTTACTCATGATGCTGCTGATTTTCAAAGACACGCTGTTGTGCCTGCGCAGCATGTCAGAAAGCCAATTCTGGTTCCATGCAAATGACAAACATCTTAAACCCTGCTGCGTACTTTGTGAGCGAAGCTGAACATGGAACATTTGTGCTGTGGCTTGGTGACTTGACAAGCGCAAACAGCAATGGTTGTGATGAGCAGTGTTGGCTTCTCTGCATACAAAAAAAAAAAAAAAAAAAAAAGCCTTAATTTACAGTTCAAATATTTAAAGGCAATTCTCAAGAATCTCCTCAGCACAAGAAAAATTGTTACCTCTAGCCATCCTCATTGCCAAAACTTTAATCCTTATCAAATGGAAATCACCATCTGTCCATTAGATCAATGACTGGCACTTGGGTCTCATTGATTTAGCTATTATGGAAAAGATATCATATGAGATACATGATAAATTAGACTCTGTCATGGATATTTGGTCAGATTTTGCTCAATCTTTCCAAATGAGATAATTAGTTATAGCTTTCTAATTTTAAACTAGTGTAAGTGTTACAGATTAAGTGACTGTAATCTTTCTTTCTTATCCACTTTCCTATTCACATACATACATAACAAGGCTTTTGTCTATAATTTTGGTGTCACACTAAAAACATTAAAAGATTTAGGGAGGAGTTTTTTCCCCCCAAGTTTTATATTTAAAATGAAAATTTCTTTATCAACCACAATCAAAAGTTATAGATTGATTCAAAATTATTCTGTGTATTATAAGTAAACAAGAAAATGCCCCAAATAAGCTTCAGTCATTTGATCAAAAACTACACAATATTTTTACATCTCAAACACCTTTTCTTGAAATGATCTCAATGCCACCCCAGACGTCTATCATAGCTGTCATAATTTTAAAATGTATGTGCATTTTTTTTAAATTTCTGTCATACCAGAAAGACAAAGTAATAACTGCAGAAACATGGCAACTGCCTATGTTCAAACATGTAATTTTTTTTTTTCCTTCTTTTTTCCAAGCTGGCATTTTTAAAGGTCTCGCAGGCACACACTTGAAAGCAGCTGCCATTGTCACCAGCTCTTTGAAAGTCAGTCCTCCCTGTGGCAATCGCAGAACCTGGCTTTGTTACAGTGGATACATGTGGAAAGGCAGTGCTTATTATTATGGGCTACATGGATACATACATTTAATCCATATGGTTGCCTATTATCTTTCTTTCACCCACATCTGGTTCAGCTGCCTCTGAAGGCTTGGACTCATTGGTGCTTGGAAGCTTTAGGGACAATGTTGGTGGCTACAGCTCACCCTTGCCAGCTCAACCCTCTGCACTCCGCTTTGCACCCCTGTGTCACGCTTCAGAGGCTTTTAGGGGCGTTTAACTATTCTCATCATGCAGGCAGGTGGAACAACACCGTCTTTTCTGCCAGAAGAAGTGATCTATCTCCTTTATTCCCCTGTTCTTTATCCTCCCCAGCTCCTCTGGGAAAGCCTCACAGGCAGCTGAGGCGGCTGCTGGAAGAGGCCCTGTCTTGATGTCTAGCACAGACAAACCAGCAGTCAATCCTACCTGGTTAGCTCAGGAGCAATATCTTCCCCTGCTTCTCTCTTCCTGCTTTCCTGCCCCACAGGCTTCTACTAAGTGTTTTTAAGCACTTTTCTCCGTGAGCAATTACCATTGTTTAGATTAAGTTGCTGTCAGTTCATTTTCATCCAGATTCCTACTTCAGTCAGACATTGAGGAACTGCTAATGAGACCGTATAATCTGAGCTCAAAGAAAATACTGGAATAGAAGACAATTTTCCTCATTAAAACATTCCCAGAATTACATTATCCACTGAGCTACATGGACCTATAAAGTGGTGGACAATCAATTTGACACAGGATCCAGAGTAGCTTGTAAAATTATGACCCTATAAAGTTTTCATGGAAGTATTCAAAATACTTTTTGTCCTGATGGGATTTTTAAGCCTTCCAAAGTAATTTAAACTGAGGCAGATTTGTCTTCTTGGCCCTGCAAATAGCATGAACCAACAGTTCCCAGAGAGGTGAGGACCATCCCACTCATTTCCAGATGTTACTCCTGACAGCCAGCAATGATACTGCACATTTCAACACTTAATTATTTAATCTGTAAATCCTTCTAATAAAACTACCACTTTATGGCTATTTGCATGGTTATTTTGCACTACACAGCTCCTGCTTACTGTCAGGAAACCCTTCTATGCCATTTCTCCTCAAACCCCACATTGCAGTTACAAATAGGTAGCATATTACTGTTTGAAAATCAACACTAGAATAAAATTAGTGAATAACAAAACCACAATTGGCCTGTTGAATGACTAGTATGTTTAAGCTAATTAGAAACATTTGTGGTTTTTTGTTTGTTTATCTGAATCTGCCTGGAAATTTACAAGGAACTGTTACAGACTACCACAGAAATGAATATATCTAGCCAGGGTGGCCAGATGCATATAATGTTGCCACTGAATACTCCAGCCCTTGATTTTATAAGGATAGGAAAAGAGGCACATCTGGGGGTGCAATAACGCACAGGAGTAGGCAGCTAGAAATATAGACACACACTCCTGGCACTAGCACTTTTTTACTATAAAAATGGAGCTCTGAGCCTCTAAATAGAGGCAAAATCTGGCTGTCTTTTGCCTGATGCTACTCCAGTGAAGCCAGTGGCATTCTCTGACATTTCAGAGGATATATGCTAGTGCAGGATTTGCTGCTATTGTTTCCTCACAAGCTCACATTTCCTTAAAGTTGGCTGTACTAAAACTTTTAAAGCCAGGCAAACTGAATCTGTATTAGCTTCCCATTATTTTTTCATGATACCTTCTAGCCACTGTAACTTCCTCTGTGCTGTAGGATTTACAGTTTATGTCCTGAAAAAGAGTACTTGTATGACCCTGAGGACAGGTATCATATATTTCCAGTTTTGCTGTGTGTGACTGCGAACAAAAACAACAAAAACCAAACCAACTACCCCCTCCCCACCTCCAATATGAGCCAAACACAGAAAAAGCTGTTAAATGAGGGTACCTAATAACGAGGCATGACCCTGGTAATTCACGAGATGCTGGCTCACAGCAATCTAAATAGCACACCAGCATTACTGCACGAGACAAAATGATGTGAAATGAATTAGCACTCGTAGAGCTTGTGCTATCCCTGAAACCCGCTGCTGTCAAGCTCTAAGTGAGCACTAATTGCTCATATGATTCACTTTTAGGTTCTCTCCTACCTTTACATGTAACTTCCCCTGTGTTTGCAGAACTATTTTCAATAAATCTAATTTATTGCACAGTTACTGTTTCCTAATGTGTCTTTGTTTGAATAAGGCAAGTCAGCACAGTAATCTTTTGTTATTCAGCAGAACTCTTGTTTCAATGAAGTCATGCTTTCCTTCTTCCTTTTTTTTTTTTGTTTGTTTATTTTGTTTTTAATAAATGTCATGTATAGTCTTTTTATTTTTTTTTTAAAGCTCACATAAAGTGTGAAGATTCACATCAGAAAATGAACAAAACTGGAACCTACTTCTACATGCACATACAGGGCACATTCAGGTAGAGTCCTCTTTATTTTGATACTTTGCATCAAAGATATTTTCTGGAGTCTTATGAAAAAACAACTTGTAGAATCATGTTAAAAAGCAGAACAAAAGCACATCTTACAGTGCAACAATGACACCGTTAAAAATAAAAATAAAATAAAAACCCAACCCAAAATAAAACAGAGTAAAACCCCCTACCATATAGTTTAGGCCAAGCTGCCAAATCCCATTACAAATTCAATCCTATTAAAACGTTCCCAGGTTTAAGCCTGCTTTGGAGTTTTTCATAAGAGTGCGTGACCCCTACCAAAACCCCTACATGTGTGGTCAAGGGACCTGCGGATAATTGTAAACTTCATGGGCTCCCATTAATCTCGGCACAGTCAGATATTAGCGCTTGTAAATCAGCACCTAAACAAGGACAATAGTTAAAGCCATCAATAGTCTTTTAATGAGGCAGATCAAAAACAAATGAAAGCAGCGGGACACTGGGATCTGCCAAGGAGGGGCAGGGGAGGCGGGAGGCTTTGTCCTCGCCTCTCGCACACGAGTAGATGGACGCCGGCCAGGCCCTTCCCTCCGCACGCCCCGCGGCCGGGCACGGGCAGCACTCGGGGCCGCACGGAGCCCGCCGCCCGCCCGCTTCCACCCGCGGCGCCTCCTCCGCCCCGCGCAGGCGCGGCCCCGCTGCCCGCCCCTCCCGTTGCCCGGCAACCTGCCGCCCCTGCCGGCCGCCCGCGCCTCGGCCGCCGGGGTCCGGGCCACCAACGGGTCCCCCTCAGCCTCCCCCCGCTCCCCGCCTCGAATGGCTCCCACTCAGTCCCCAGCGTCTTCCCCCAGCCTCCAACGCCACCCCTGTCAGTCCCCAGCGGCTCCCCCTCAGGGCTGCCTCAGGGAGGAGCGAGCCCTACGCGGGTTTTGGGGCTTTCCTTGAGAAAATAGCTGGTATATACGGACGGGCGCTGCCACTTGGCACCCCTCCGTTAGGCTGGGGTGACTAAGCAGAGAGGGGATGGAGTTTGGTGAGGAATTGGAAGTGAAATCCCAGTCCTGTTGACATCAGTATGGAAACGGGAAGGGATGCTAGGAAATGATCTTCTATTTTATGATCTGTGAAAGTCCCACAAACCATACCTCACTGTGTGCAAGGTTTGTACGCCAAGAATATGTTGTGGTAGTACATCAAAATGGCACTAGCTACCAAGGGACAACGCAACACTGCTGCATGGGCCAGGGTGGCAGGATAGACACCAGTGCCTTGCCGTCAAGCACACGATTAAAAAGAAATAATAATAATAAAAAAAAACCACTATATAAGAACTGCAGAGGTTGCATGTGAGTAAGAGTTTGTCATTAAACCACCGGGAAATAATTTTGTAGCTAATAATATTTTCTTTCTAATGAGATCACCTCACACTCACTGGCACTGGTACAAACATTCACAGTGAAGTGCTCGAAAGAGGTTGAAGTACAAACTGTATATAATTCACCGCTTGAGAAAACACTGTTTCAGCACAACACAATGCGAGATACTCTCAAGTATTCCTCAGGCAGGAAGAGTGTACCACAGTCAGCCTGAAGTGACTGTTTACATCAACCTGATTGCACTTGTTCTTTAGTAAAGCTAACAGCTGGCCATGTTAACCCATCTTCTCGGCTTTGAGGGCATCACGGATGAGGGACAAAACCTAAATTACACGATGCCAACATGCCATGTGCTTGCGTGTGCAGTATTACAGATCAGCAATCCAAAGCACTTTCAGTCTTGGGTTCATATGAAAGGGGACTTTTGCCACATGCTCTGTCTGCTTTATCACGAAGCCTCACAGAAGCTCCTCGTCACACTTTTGACATGGTCCATAGCCAAAAGGTGGCAGTGTTCCATCCATCATCTACTCGTGCTGCTTTTCATGGCAAAAAAAAAGTCATCTTTCTGTGGACTCAAAAAATAAATGAATTAAATAGCTAACCGAGAACCTGAAGAAGAGAAAACCAGATTACTGGTTTTCACAAACACCACCTCCTTCCTGCTTTGCTGAGGTTTACCAAAACAAATTGTTCAATCCACAGTTTGGTTTTTGTGGTCTCATGCCATAATAAAAACATGGAATTTAATGAAATTTGAGGCTTGATGGCTAAGCTTAGAGGTTCAAGAGTAAAGAGTGAAGCTTATATGAAGAAAAGAGTAATGCAGAAGTAATGACTATCCAAGGCATGTTGTCATATACATATATATTGAATAGTAGTAACAAACATATATATATACAAACACATATATAAATACACATATACATATATAAAAAAGATCTGTTCAGTTACAGATATTAAATTTTATTTTTTATATAAAAATAACATTTTGGTGAAAATAATGCCCCCCCCCCCCTTTTTTTTTTAAAATAACAGTTTCTACAATAATTTCTTACATAACAAACTAACACTTGAGAAAATATAAAGAACAAGGTCATTGAATTTCCTATGAAAATCCATGGGGGGGAAAAAGAAAAAAAAGAAAGAAAAGAATAAATTTGATCCCAAACAAGTCCTTCCTTATGTATTTAATGGGAGAAGTCCAGTCTTTATAGCTTAGTCTCTAAATAGGAATCATTAACCTTTTTATGGATATAGGATACTATAGAATAGAGGAGCACTCAAATTCACATACTGAGTCAAGGGCACAGTAATGAGCGGAGCATAGTCTGTTCTCTGTCTGCTGTCCAATACGCTGTAATACTCTGCTGTGTAATTTAATCTAGTACAGTTTGCAGCATTAAATAACAGCAGGGGCACAAAATATTGTTGGTGTATCAGCCTTAGAAACTATTATGCCTTTCTTAAAATGTTGCCTCTTTGTCCAGTTGTTCTGTTTATCCTCTCCAACTGAGAAAAACACGGAGAAATAAATTTGCTATCTTTCCAATCCCAAGGTGAGAACACTCCTGTTTCTCCTGTATGTGTGTAGTTAAATTGAAAGAAATACCAGAGTAAAGCAAACCAAGCATCACAAGGATAAAATTAAGGATGGAAACCCTGATTAAATACTCTCTGAGTATTATTATTAAATATGCTCTGATTAAATAAATTTGCTCTGTATGCAATACTGCAATACAGAATGTGTCCTGTTGGCTTGGCCATAGGTGTTCTCCTGTCTAGGAGAGAAGGAAGGGATTTTAGGGGTAGTCACTCAGAAGACTCGCAGGCTCTACTTACTCTGACATCAGCCTTTGCCATTAGGGGCCTTGAGGCATTTGGAGCTGTGTGCGGGGTCAGTTAACTCACACCTACTTCTTTCCTCCGAGAGATGTCAGAAGGTAATTCTAGACACCTGCTTATCCTCACCGGGAGTGCCACATGCCACCTCCCTGCTCCATGTGTATGTAATTGCAAAGCCGGCAGGGGATATTGGATGATATTAGGAGCTATGGCACCATTAGTATGCGCTGCAGCTTCTTGTCATTAAATACGGAGTACACATTTTCTCTATTGTCATCAGGCCTGACTAAGGCAAGAACCTGCATGAGAAGAAACTGATTTTCCAGGCAGGAAAAACAGGAACTAGCTGAAGCATTTAGAGAAAGACTTTGAGGTACTTTGCCCATCCATTACTAAACAGTTTATTTTCCTCACCGTCCTGTCACATTGCTGGGCATGTGTGCTTTCTCAAGGATCAGCTGTGGATTCTAGCTTTGTTACCTGCAGCCGGCATGCTCTCTTGACATGCAACTGGCTGCAGTCAGCCACGATGTAGATACTGCAAGTGCCTCTCTTCAGAACAAGCCCTTAGAACTGCACATGAGTTTCTGTCAGCATCGCTGCTACCACGCACAACCATGAGAGAGGTGTAGGCATTTCTATAGACAAATCCTTTACATCCGGATTCCTGCCAATGGACTGGGTTCCTACTAATTTTGCAAGACAGTCTAAGGAGTGGAGGGGGCATTAATGTCACTAGCCAGTCAGAAGTTGGATGTCCACTCTAAGCTAGATGTCTTCATACCATAGACAGTCACTGGTGAGGGATTGGCACCTTGAGAATGTAATTCATCTTCTCTTGTTCTGAAACTGTTTTAAAGTGAGAGGAATCACCTACTCAAATGCAGATTGTCTCTATTTAATCCACAGGGAGTATTAACTTAAATCATACACCTAACTTTTCAGCCATTAACTTTGGGCCAGATCAGTCTCAGCTCGGGAATTATTACACAACCTCAAATACCACATTTCCTTTTTCCTTCCTTGCCTGCTACATTTGGTGAATAGTCAGTTTATCTTAAATAAATCTCAGAGCATATGACATTGTAAACTAAGCTATTAAAATATCATACTCATTATCACCAACATCGTGTTTTATAGTAGTTTCCTATTAATCATGACAGCTCTATTTGTGAGGGAGGCTGGTTAACCAAAAAAAGAGACTGAGCAACGTATGATTCTCAGTATCTTTCTGAAGGCCAAACCCCCAAATATGTTGTGAGTTACACAAACACATATGATGTTGTATGGCATAGAAAATTAGAATAAAAGCTTCAGGAGAATAAAAACTCTATCAGATTTCAAATGATTCTTATACTGTAAATACAGGGAAAAACACCATTAAATACGGTAAATAAAACTATTATCTCAATATTTGCATCATTTTGCAGTTTTAGGAGGTTTGGGAAAATGGAGTGGTATTACATAACCCAAACTCTCATCTTCTGTTGAGCTTAGGGTAAAGAAATTCAAGTGTAAGCATGTGCCGTGTGCATCTCTGGGAGACAGTTTGTGGAAGGCAGGACCTTGTAAGTGCCTTAGCATGAAAAGCTTACTAGGATGTTCTGAAAATTTGCATGATAAACATCCATAAAGTCACAGGGTGCTGTCCTAGTCCTATTTAAATCAGTAAGGTTACTGATTTAGTAGACCTTTCATTTGACTTTAGTGCTGCCGCTTTTGTTCTTATTAAGTCTGTTTTGTGGCCAAAATATTGAAATTCTTAAAGTGCATTAATTGTCCCTGGAGATAATCAAATAAGAAGGCAAATTTTATATTTTATTTAAACCATGCTTTTTCAACAGGTAAATTGGGGGAGGAAGAAACAAAATGAAGGCTACAGTGGATTTTTTCTGGGGAGGGGGGGTAAGATGGTAGAAGGGGGGAGCTTATTTGTTATATCTCCAATGGTTTGGTTAAACTCTGTTGCTTGAACTGTAAAATATTAAAGATCCAAGATAAAAAAGTGCTCCCATGCTTCAAATCTGACCAATTCTATTACGTGCACTATTGAAGGATGAAACTTTTCTCCTGGATCAAAAAGCTGGCAGGGAATATTTATATTTTATATAAAGCTATCCTCAAGGAAACAAGTAGACAGAGTGAAGCAAGCAGCCAATGACCATTTTTATTTATTTATTTATTTAATTTTAAAGTAGGTCAACACTGGGTATACATGTATTATTCTTACTGCAGCAGCCCAGTTAAGTTTTTGATTAGAAAATGATGTGTTTTTGAAGTTCTTCCATTTGATATTGATACCCATATAATTTTTAGGGTGATGAATATCTATATCTTATGCAACTGAACTAAGGAAGTGTTTCTTTCCTGATTCCATCTGTTGCTGAAGGGAATGGTTTTGGTCATCTCAGTGCCCATCCACTTTACCACCAAACAACTTTGCATTAAAGGGAGCTTCATGAATTTTTAATGTCTATTACAATGCAGCCAGACTCTAAACTCCTCAGTAGACAATAGTGTGCTGCAAGAAGTTCTAAACTCTGGTCAGTTTGTTTCCAAGATCCTAAGACATCATACTAAACCTAGATCTCTGAGAAATTATCCCAAGTGCTAATGTACTTTTGAAGCAGTTGTACCCTATATTTCATCATCTCAAGATAATGAATTTATTGCTTCAACTTCCCAAGATACAGACTCATGCTTGTGACTTCACTGTGAAATTAGGGAAACATTTTTACTGGAAAGAAAAAAGGAATTAGGCAAGGCAGAAACACCAGTTCATCAAAAGTGCTAATTATCTAAAGAAAATTTCTCTTAAAGAGCCCAGTCTGCTACAGAAAGCTGAAAAAACACAGAGCTTCCTTGGTCAAATTCCATTACAGCTGGCATCCAAAGAATGGGCAGGGTCCATGATCTGAAGCAATCTGGGTCTTTGATTTATAAGTACAGGAGACTTGTGCTTCATGGAGAGGCTATTTCTTAAAAAAGGAATAATAATTTCCCTTTATTTTTGTCATATTGACAGAAGTTTCTCAGTTTTCTAGGCACCTGTGTCCTATGGGAAGTCCCTCTACTCTCTATTTTCAGCAGGTCATTATATGGATGAACTACTGAGATTATTTGTTCAAATTTGCTATGCTGAGAGTTCCAGAAATGGGGGTAATTTCAATACTGATGACCACAGTCTCTCTCCTACCCAGTTGTGCATGTACCCAGAGCCTAGCAGGAACAAGATCTATTCATCCCCAAATAGTTTAAGAACACAAAGTGTAGGTGACAGTGAGGGTTGTGATCCAATCAGAGTTAGAAATAGAAGGGTTTGTGCAACTGAAATTGAGTTCATCACAAGACAGAGATATATTCTTTTTCCCCAATATATCACAGTACATAATTTTCTTGAGTATTTTTAGACTGAGCTACAAAAGAATAACTGTACAGAAGATCTTAATATTTGGTCAGAGTAATTCTATTTCATCATGCTTCAAAAAAAGTAACAAAATTACAGACATGTATCTATTTTTTTGTGGTTCTTGGAGATGCTTGCATGTAAACTTAAAAAAAAAAAAGGAAGACAAATACTAAGAAATGACATGAACCTCATACACACTGCAAGACAGACTGCATGGATGGACTGGAGTATCTATTAGAAACAAGTAATTCTACCTAAGTTTTTGTGTTTATAGATTCTTTCTTTATGAAAGAATATATACAATATATATACAATGGTATACCAGAAAAAGGAGAAGTTCAGACGTGTCTTACTACTTCCCATTATTTCAGTCCCATTAAAGAAGCAAAAGACTGCTCCAAGGGCTTGTTGTCCCTATTTCCAGACAAGATTTTTTAATCCAGTATACTTTTCTTCCATTGTCTTCACACACACATACACACACCCCAGTAAACGATAACACAAACTTTTATTTATTTATTTATTTTTTTCCCCAAACATTCCAACTGGTCATGACCACCATGGAACAAAATTGAGAAAACCCAATAAAACCCAGTCTTCTGCCCTTCCCTAGTCTTCTGCCAATATATTGAACACAGAGATGATTAGTTTCTCCATCCTTGATGTTACTCATCACTCCAGAGTGAATGCCACAATTTTTGGTGTAAATGATCTTGCCTCCTTTCCTCTCCTTTTCTCCTGGGTTAATGTGACCTATTGTTGTCTACTCTTCCTGTGGGCTCTTCCTTGAGATGTGTCAGGAGAGTGTTTGGCCATGCCTTGGCACTGTCCTGGTGACAGCAGCCTTTCCCCCAGTCCCACAAGCATAGGCTGTAGACCCTTCCATTTTAGGGTTCTTTGTTTCTCAATTTTTGGCTGGACCCAGTGGCTGCTACTAACCAGGCAGTGAAGGTAGACTTGTGCTCTCTTTGGCTTTGGTTGGCATGGCCTAACCCAGGCTGCTTTTTTTTTTGCCATACCTTCAGGCTTTCCTTACCAACACAGAGCAGCGGACTGCACCAGCGTGCCAGGCAGCGTGTTGTTAACAGACCAGCAGAATAACTGGAATCTGCTGGAGGTGCAATTAAGCTTTTCTTCCAGTTTCCTTTCATGTGTGCCAGATTGGCCTAGCCTGCCATTTTATTGAGCCTGACAGCAGCTTTCATCCAAGCGACATTGATGAGAGTGCGTAGTTGCTCACACCATCAGCCTGCCAGCTCCAATGGACAATCTGAATAGCTGTGATCCTACATTAAAATGTCAGCATTAAGGGAGGAGAGTGCACCATTTTGTTGCACAGCTGTAAAACCACTTCAGCGAGGCTTTCAAGCTCATTATTGCACAAGCAAGGGGTTTCAAGCATGAGTGCTCATGCCCTGTTCTCCACTCCCCCCCTCTTGTCAGCCTTGCTTCTATAAATATGCTTTTTTTTTTTTTTTTTTTTTTTTTTTGGTATTCCCTGCCTCATCAAGGAGCAGCTCTCAGGCTGGGGCAGCAGCAAGGCTGCAGACATAGCAACACAAACTTTGCAACTGTGGAGCAGGACAGTGCAAGCAAACTGAGGGGCTGTCTTTCAGAGACAGCTAGATCCCATTTTCAGTGAAATACATTCAGGCTGTCTTGCCAGCACAGGAACAGCACAGTACCAAGCCCTTTTTGGTAAGTGGCCGAGGGTAATTCATTATTCAAACAACTAAACTAAAAAACCTGGTGTAACATCTAATTGAAATGTTTGCTTTCCCTCTGTTAGGAGGACATGTCTTCTCACAAATTTTTCAGAAGGTCCCTTAATTCTTTCTTGATTGCGCTTTGCAATGTTTTTATGCAGAACTGTAAGACAAAAATAATAAATGTACAAAAATGTGATGAAATTAAAAATATAAAATTTTATAAAAAATAAATGTATGTGGGAATATATATTTACCACTTCTCTCACGAAGTCACAGCTTTCAAGCATTTTCGACTCTCTAAATACACTTGAAATTCTTGTCAGGTGCTAAGAACAGAGCCTTCCAACAGACCCTGCAGTCTCTCTCCTCTCCTCTCCTCTCCTCTCCTCTCCTCTCCTCTCCTCTCCTCTCCTCTCCTCTCCTCTCCTCTCCTCTCCTCTCCTCTCCTCTCCTCTCCTCTCCTCTCCTCTCCTCTCCTCTCCTCTCCTCTCCTCTCCTCTCCTCTCCTCTCCTCTCCTCTCCTCTCCTCTCCTCTCCTCTCCTCTCCTCTCCTCTCCTCTCCTCTCCTCTCCTCTCCTCTCCTCTCCTCTCCTCTAAATTCATCTGCAGACACAACATTTCTTCAGTCTTCTCAGTGAGAAAAAGAAGTTTTCTCCTGTTGTGGCTTCACTTGGGCACTTGGCAGTGCAGAGGTCTTTCACCTAAATGGACACCATCTCAAAACTGGAGCATCATACAATGAAAGAGCTAGGTGCCAATTTGCGTACTTTGCTAGAAGTGCCTTGTGCACTTTGCGATGCTGGAGGTCAATTTCTA
The DNA here is from genome assembly GCF_047663525.1 of Anas platyrhynchos. Classification (NCBI taxonomy): domain Eukaryota; kingdom Metazoa; phylum Chordata; class Aves; order Anseriformes; family Anatidae; genus Anas; species Anas platyrhynchos. The sequence continues at coordinate 78,460,600 of NC_092589.1, forward strand.
GTTTTGATCAAAGCTCTTTTAACTTAACACCAGTGTCCAGCAGACACCAAGATTACTTGTTGATGGCTCAGCAGAGAGGTGATCTCTGTATGTGCTGACCAGACTTTTCAGCTGCTGGTATTCTGCAATTTGCTAGTTATTTTTAGAGAGTCCAAGTAGCTGACCACTCTGCCAAGTGCTGCAGCCATTTTGAGTCCCAAAGAGGCATTTTACAACCTGTATTTTTGTTTGTTTATTGCTCTTCTTGGGAATCCCTTGACCATTTGGCTGTACTTACATGTATATCTAGTAAGCCGATGTTGAGATGGTGAAAGCATACCTCCATGCTTTGACCAACACAACGAATTGCCAGAGAAATTTAAATAAAAAAGCTCCAGCCATTGCAGGCAACATTAGAAACAATATAAAATGCTAAAAATATCTTCACCTTTCAAGCACTGAAGAAGGTAACATTTTCTGCTCTTTCACCTCTGCCTTTGGTTGCCATTGGCAAGACAAGCTGGAAGTAAAAGATTCCATTGAAAATCTGGTGTGAAGAAAGTGAAAACTACTTTTGGAAAGGCGATTTTTAGTAAATACTGAGTGCAAAGTTCTTTCTCAAGTCTATGGTAGCTTCTACTCTTATGAGCTTAAAATATAAGCTTAATGAATACAATTACCTTCATTTGAGTAACAGCACAAGTTGTCCATTAACATTGGAACTCATATTGCTAAACTACTCATCTGGAGCCTAGAATCTAGTGCAAATTACTGTCTAAGATCACTGTGCAGCCAATGAAAATGTTTAAACACCCCCAGATAATTAACCCAAAGCTAGAGGAAGCATTAAGAGCTGGATTGACTTGTGCTCTGGAGATTCCTGTCTCACCCCATGGACTACAGCATCAGCTCTGAGAACAATAAAACTTGTAGGTGCCTGTTAGCAGGTGAGGGGAATTCCACAGAATTATAAACTGAGCAAGTGATTGAAGGAACTACTAATCTTTCAGGTGATGTTTTATATCCACTCAAAATAATTAACATCCTGCACCACTGGACATGTTTATTTCTGAATTTTCTCTAACTTTTTGTCATCTTAACTCTCCTCTGAAGCAGGAATATACAGAACAGGCAAGGAACGTCACACATCAGGAAGTGATGCATGTGTTTCCTGGTGTTTCAAAAAGGTTTTGTGTATGATTCAACATTTAGTAGTTTTTTAGTAGTTTTTTTTTCCCCCTACTTTATTTAACTGTGCATTTACTTTGTTCATCTGATTTTCTCCTAAGTGTATCTTGAATCTATAATTTAATTCAGTAAAATTTGTTAAAGCTGTTAAAAAATAAAGTCTGTTTAAGAAGAAGAGACAAGAATAATCAAATTCTCACAAGTTCTCCAGAAAGTGGCGGCTGGATTAGAGACTGAAATTACAGTCTTTCCAAAGGATAGGCAGGCTGTATGTATTAGGACAAATGCTGTCAAGTCCAGACTGGTCGCAGTGATAACTCTTCCTTGCCCTATGGTGTTGTCAGAGTGGATGTGTGCAGAAACAGGACTTGTTGCAGTGGAAGATATTAGGGGGATAGTGACAGAGAACAATACTGCATCGGAAAACAGGCTGCTTCAGGCTGCATGGAATGATTTCTTTGTTGATAAAGCTTTTTATCATTCAGATACCTTTTATTTATTACAAAAAAATTATTACTTTACTTACTGCACTTTAGGAGCCTCCCAAAGTAATGTGCATCTGTATTGGCATTTACATGGCAAGAGTTTGGCAGCAGGTGGGCTGCAGACATGGCTTCTGCGAGCAGAGCCCAGCAGCTGCCCCATGTCAGAGCCAGCTCCAAAGGGACCCGCTGCTGGCCAGAGCTGAGCCAGGATGCGACGGGGTGGGGGGGGGGTGGGGGGGCAGATTGAAGGAAGGGGAAAGAAAAATGCTGTGCAACAGCAGCTGGGAGGGAGAGGAGTGAGAACCAGCCCTGCAGACACAAATTTGGGTCAGTGAAGAAGGATGGGCAGGTGCTGTAGCAGAAGTTTCCCTGCGGCTAGTGGAGAGGCCCCTGGTGGAGCAGGCTGTCCCCCTGCAGCCCATGGGTGCCACATGGAGCAGATCTCCAAGGAGCAGATCTCCATGCTGCAGCCCGTGGAGGAGCCCCCGGTGGAGCAGGTGGATGTGGCCTGGATGAAGCTGCGGCCCATGGAGAGCCCCTGAAAGAGCAGGCCCTGGGTCGGGGCTGCAGCCCATGGAGAGGAGCCCACGCAGGAGCAGGGGGTCTGGGGGGAGCTGCCACCCATGGGAGACCCATGCTGGAGCAGTTTGCTCCTGGGGGATGGACCCTGTGGCATGGACCAGTGGTGGAACAGGTCTTGGAAGAGCTGCTGCCTGTTGGCAGCCCCCGCAGTATCAGTTTGGGAAGGGACCCCACACGGAGCATGGAAAGAGAGTAACTGAGTAACTGTGAAGGAGCGGCAGAGATGAAGCGTTAGGGACTGACCACAGCCCCTGTTCCCTGTTCCCCTGCACCTCTCTGGGGGGAGAATGTAAAATAAGGTGGATGGAGGGGAAGGTGGGTTTAGTTTGCTTTTAGTTTCTCATTGTTCTAGTCTGCTAGTGGTAGGCAAGAAATTATGCTAATCTCCCTATGCTGCATCTGTTTTGCCCATGATGATAATTGTTGAGTGATCTTTCTGTCTTTATCTCAGCCCTTGAGCCCTTTCCATCATATTTTCTCCCCCTTTCCCTTTGAGAAGGAGGAGTGTGAGAGCAGTTATGGTGGAGTTCAGCTGCCCAGCAGGGTAAAACCACCACAGCGTTGTATCTGTCTGATTCTCAGTTTGTATTAGCATGCTTAAGCTGTCATATGAACCAAACACTTTCCTTTCCTGAGCTCTAAGTCTTTGCAGAAGATCAGCCATTTACACACACTAACACCTGTGATGCGGTTGGGACTTACAAATTCTGTTTATGGAAATATTGATCATTGTAAAAGTAATCATTTATCATACAGTCAGAGAATTATGTGGGCAACTTTAAGAAAGGGTGGTAAACAGCCACATCTGCTATTTCCTGAAGTATAAATTCAAAAGTTGGCTAGTCTATCCAACTGTTTATATAAGATCAGCATCCTTCTGGACAGCTGCCAAGGAAAAGGCTACACCAGGTCAGCGCTTCGCTTCTTGTGTGCATACCTATTCTTTTATGTTTTCCCATATGCACTGTTAAAACCAACCATGACCTGTAGGCACAAAATCCTGCTGTATTTAGAGGACTTGCTCATTTTTCAAAAAAGCTTGCTTCCTATGCTGTGGGAAGTCTGAAAAGAAAAAGAAACCAACCCACAATAAAACATACAGCCACTGTCAAATAAGAGTTTTCTTTCCTCTGGGTTCAATTTTCCTGATAACTTAAATGCCTCTTATGGTTGTGGGGATTTGTTTTACTGTTTGATATGTCCCAACCATGATACATCACTGAGCACCAGACACCCACAAGGGAGCAAGCTAAAATGTATCTACCTGCTTGGAATTTTCCTTTCTATTAAGTAGCTGTGGAGAAACCCCACCCAGAACTCTGTCTCATCTGCATCATGTCTTTAATAGACCCTTTGTCCCTCAGAAAGCACTCCTGCTGAGAGCTAAGGGAGAAATCCTGCCATTCCTTCAGGTTGGTATCTCTCTTTGCCATCTTAATTTCTTTTTTTTCTTTTTCTTTCTTTCTTTTTTTTTCTTTTTTCTTTTTTTTTTTTTTTTTTTTTTTTTTTTTGATAAATTAAATAGATAAAGGCTAACATTGCCTGCTAGGAGATGGCTAATCTTGCAGAATGTTTATTCATCAGGATTTGTAGTTTGTCTTCCTATTTTGGGCAATTCCTGCTAGTTTGAGTAGCTAGCAAAAAAAAAAAAAAATAAATAAAAATCAGATAGCTTCTGTTTTGAGCAGAAGAATAATCCAACCCTAATGGGTCACAGAGGACCCAGTATCCACTTCACAGAAAGAAAACTATGAGTAGGTAAGTATGTTTTACATCTCTCTTTAGTTTGTTGGAAGTGCTCTGTTTCTAAATGACCCTTATTTCCCATCAGGGTTTGCTGAGGCCCTGCTAAGGCCAAAGATATGGCTGTATTATGAACTACAGTTAACAGCTTTCACTTCTCTCCTGGTTCTCATTGTGATACCAGCAGAAAGTACAAGGGGTAACACGTTCATGTCACTAAGTGGAGCCAGGTGCCCTGGAAAGACTGATTAGTCTTGCACTTTGACGCTAGGACTATAAAATGAGCAGCATCTTTACCAAACACAGGCTGCTTTCCAAACACCACAACTTCTCTCCGTGGTGAGTTCTTTCGTTGCTCTATAGGAGTTACTCTGCCCCTTCAAAGGGGACAGCTGTAGTCCAGGACAACATTCCTCAGAAGTTGTGATGTGTTGGAGAAGACATTTGCAGAATCATTAGCTTTACCCTCATACTCACTACTGGAAGTCTCAAATTCATTGCCTCTCTTGCTCTGAGAAACATATAGTGTTTAAAATCCATGCCTCTAAAGAGAAATAGCTCATAAACTCAAGACCTTCATAGAACATAATGAATACTAAATGGTTTTAAAACAGCATGATGCACTATTTCTTAGTCACGGATTTCTCAGAATAAGAGACAAACACTTAAAAAGAAAGTTAATTACAATGCTCAATGCTAGGCTCACTTAAAGTGACAGCTACCTTCTTTTAACAGTGCTGTATATCCCCACCTTTAATGTAATAGATGCAGCAGGAACATAGTTTGGGCAAGCCATGGTTTGTTAAGTAACATGTCTGGGAACTATCCTTCAAAAGCACATCCAGGACTGGCCTTCTTTTGTCTGCCATCTGTTCTACTTGAGAGAGAGGTTAGTCCTCTTTCTCTCTGATATGTTTGGAGAAGTTTCACCATTAGTTTCACCATCTCATCATGCTGGCCTTTGCTGCTGGGCCACTAATGCCATCCCCTTATAAAGGGAGAAAGGTAACGGTGTTTTTATCAGCTGCATCTGGAAAAACAGTTACAGACCACATCTTCTTTATGAGATAGCTTTCTTTCAATCCACTTATAATCCTAGGTCTCACAGTATGCCTGAATATTCCATATAGCACTTTATTATCCAATACAAAATCAGCAAGAATTCAGACTCCTTTTTGAACAATTACTTTATCTGAACAATTGAACATATGACAAATAAAGAGTATCTTTATTACCAAAGTTATTGAAAACCACCACTTTCCCTCAGCTACTGTATGAAAAAATAGGAAGGAAAACCCATCAAATATTTAATACACTGATAGCCCATGGTTGGAAATTCCTGTGGAGTGGCTGGCTAGATGTTGGTAGCAACACCTACCTGATCTAGCCCTGCTGGATCTTCAGAGAGAGATTGTGTATGTGATACTGAATAAAACCTTTTCCATTAGTGGAATGAAACAGTAGACTTTATTAAGAGAACAGTTACCAATCTGTCATTTTCAATGAGAATGCTATGATGCAATGCTGTGATTCAAAAGTAACACTATGATTTTCCATTTGTGCTGTGATAGATTTTAACTGAGAAAATATCACAAACATACAGTCTGAAATTTTATCTCATAAACAAAATATTGGTAATCTATGAAGCCTGACTGAAACATCTGGTACAAAGGTAAAACTAAGTTTTAGGTAGGAAATGTTGAGAGATCATTTGAAAATGCCTATGTTATATACATACAGAATGACCAAGGGCAGGGTTTCTGAAGATCTTTTGAGAGGTCAGTTTTGGCATCTCCACTGAATATGAAGGTGCCTCCCTCAGTCTGGCTTGTGGGGCGTCCAGCCTTTCAAACAGCTGGCATATCATGGAGCAACATGATCTTGTGAGAAATGGAGGCAGCAATAGACAGATGTGTCTCAGTCAGCAGGTGAGAAGGGTGAATGCGTATGTGCCAGATGTGGGGATTTGAAGCAGGAAGTAGGAGACAGGACACCAACAGTGAAAGTGAGGGTATTACAGAATTGAAGGCAAAGCAAGAACTTAGGATCCCAACTTCTCAGGTGCACCAGAGAAGATGCATAACCAGAATTCTGGACCTTGGCCTTTGAAATGAGGGTAGGTTTAATATTACACCATCATCAACCAAATGTTGATGTTTCCAGGACTACCTTTCCTCTGCAGAAGTCTGAGCCTAGAGGCTTATCAGGGTTCTTCTTATTTGTCTTGCTTGGAGGAAGAGAGATGTACACCCAGCATAGCATGGGCCTGACATTTGAGATACCTTGCTGGACCTTAGGTTCATGTCCCCTGAGGCAGTGGGGATCTAGTACTCACCTTTCTCTTCCATCAATGTTTTAACTATTAGATTATAATAGAAGAGAGACTCAATCACAGCTGTTATGTTAAACCACAGGTAAACTTTCCCGTTCCAGCAGGGGGAATATAGGAGTCTCAAGGAATAAATCTAATTTCCCTTCTTTATAGAAGGAGGTTCCTATCCTGCAAGAAACAATAGAGTGTTTCTGAGTACATATGCCTCTAACTATAGACGTCTTGGGAGCTTTCCACAGACTACAGGGAAGCACATATGAGGTTTTAGCACTGAGGGCTGAGCAAGGCTGAGGTGTAGACAGTCCAGATTGTTAACCATAATTTAGGTGGAACTTTGGTACTTAATTCACAGTTTTGACTGGTTACGGAGTGATGGCTTCTTGACTTTAGTTTTTAAGCAAGAGAACTTCTTAAGAAGTAGATTTTTTTAGAGTAAAACAGTAAATCTTACAGCAGTCACAATAAATGTTGCAATACAATTTGATAGAGCCCATATATCAGAAAAATAGATTTTTCCCATCCCAAATCCTGCAAATGCTAATATGCTTTTTATCTAGTAAAGATTAGGTAAGAATTCAGTTAACAGAAGGCCTGAAATATAATTTAATCTTAGTGGGATCATTAACAAACAAATGCAATTTCAACTATTAACACACCTAAAGCAAGCAGGAATCCTTCATTACAGGAAGAACAATATTCTGCAGTAGTTTCTGTTCTGTTTCCTAGTAGTACTTCTTTAGTGTTCATGGGAAAACAATTAATATTATATGAAGCAAAATGCTGAAGTAGTAATAATTGACAGATAATGCATTTCAGTTTAGGATAAAAACAAGCAAACAAACAAGAAAAACAACAACAAAAAACACCACACAACACAGACATAGATCTGAAGAAAAGCTTTTGAGAACTATGGAAATCCAGTTAAGATTTGTATCTTGGGTCACTAGCACCTTCCCTTGATAACTTGTTGTCTTCCTTTGTATGAAGTATTTGATGAATCATAGAATTATATAATCATAGAATGGTTTGGGTTAGAAAGGACCTTTAAAGATTATCTAGTTCAACCCCCTCCCCTTCTGCCTTGGACAGGGACACCTTCCACTTGACCAGGTTGTTCAAGGTCCCCTGCAACCTGGCCTTGAACACCTTCAGGGATGGGGCATCCACAACCTCTCTGGGCAACCTGTGCCAGTGCCTCAACACCCTCTGAGTGAAGATTTTCTTCCTAACATCTAATATAAATCTCTCCTCTTTTAGTACAGACTCTTGGGCTGCTAAATTAGTAGTATGTCACTCCCTGCACCAAAACTTTCTTTTCTGCTATCTGGGCCACTGGATTCTGTATGAACTGATAGCATCCATTGTGCTATGACTAGGTGGTGAAGTTGTCTGTCTTCCGTGAGGAATTTAATAGTGGGTGCTAAATGCTATTTTTCCTTATAGCTATCTGCATTTTTTGAAACAGCTGTTAAAATTAACCTATGCAATAGGCTAGGGAATACTGTTTCCAAACTCCATGGCTGTCAGGTTTCTGAGAAGGTGGTGGTTTTGCTGCAGGTACTGAGTCTGGTTAGAGCTAAATCAGAGAACAAGGACTGTTATGGGTTTTGGAGAAAATTGCCTAAATTAACCCCAATAAAATAATAAAACAAAACAAAAACAAACAAACAAAAACAAACCAAACAAAGAAAACACACAAAAACCAGCATTGCCAGAATGGTTTGGTCTGTAGGAATCTAAATACATCCTCAGCTTCTGAAAGCCCAATAATGTTTTTGTTAAACAGAATTATGTATGGTGTGAGGTAAAAGTGCATTCAGCAAGCTTCTTTTATTTATGGATTTATTCAACCAAAATCAAGAGTTTCATATGTGGGCGTGTGAAACTCCCTGATGTCACTGAGCTAATATTTTATTTTTATTTATTACTAAATATTTTGAAGGTGAAAGATACTGTTGTGCCTTGGCATACTGTATATTATCTGAATTACATGTAGTCCAGCTTTTCAAGAACAGGAGGGAAATACATGACAACAGAGAGAAGATTAGCCAGAGGAAAGTAACTGCAGTGCTATCTTCACAGATTTGGTTTAGATTATTTTATAGAGGAGTCAAAGGTAGGCTATCATTTCTTCTGAAATCAGCAAGCCTGAACACGCACGCCTGGGTAAAATTTGACCCATAGGATTAAGTCTGCCATTCTAAAGAACAGATCAGTGCTATCATATACAACCATGTATACATGTATGTTTAAGAATGATTATACAGATAAGGAAAATCATGTCTACTTTATTGCCCTTCTAAATGTCCTCCCAGGAGCTTTTCTTAACACTGTCAAACATTAAAGACTTTTGTTTGAAAGTGTGGAATTTGCTTTGTATTTCCTTGGAAAGGAATACATCTTTCACTACCACAACCTTCTGTAACCCTACTGCCCTCCTCACTCCCACACCCCCACACAAAGACACTCCTTAATTGTATTACTGTTAGGCTGACCTCCAACCCCTACTAAAATGAGGACAAGGCTAGTTTTGTGTTTCATGGGATAACAATTTATGAGCAATTAAAAATGAAGAGACACAAAGCATTCATCACAGTCTCAGCTAGACAGGCAGCTGAGGTCAAAGGTTCTAGCAATGAAGTGTGCACAATATATTTTTATTTCTGTTTTCACTAAGAAGGAAACGGGTTAGCTAAAAATTATGGCATGCAGCCTCCAGTTCAAAATAGGTGCACTTAATCTTTCAAGACAGTCCATGCTTGGGCATGGTTATGACAGTACACAGAGACACACACACACACGCATGCGCACACTTCCCCTATCTGCTAGAAGAACTCAGAACATACAACTGGCAAACTCAAACATGCACTTGCTTAAAATGAGATGCACTGTGTGCGCTGAATGCTTATGCAGCTTACGACTTAGCAGTTATATCTGTCATAAGAATCGTACCTTTTTCTGTGATCCCTGAAAATGAAGCATGGCAGGATTTTATCGCTTTTGTCTGTATTTCAAACTGCATTTTGGAGTTTATGGAAACTTCAATTGTTTACTTTCCTGAAGCTACTGTTGATATTTTATACAAATGTGGAGATTAAAGTTCCCATGTTAGCATCAATATCATGATGCTTTTGTGTCTCCACAACCAAAAAAGGTGTCTTGTACCCACTTTTAGATTTGTTTCTGTTTTTACTTTGTTTATTAATTAATTAATTAATTAATTTTGTTTCTTTGTTTTAAGATAGACCATGCAGTTACAAACCTCACACTGATTGCTGGTTTAAGGTCTGTTGTCTGTTCCTGACATGAGTAAAAGTATCAGTGAATCATCTATTGCTTTATGCCATAAATCCATCTCAGTATGGTTTTACAGTGTGTAAATATTCCCAACATGGATCCAAACCAAAAGCTCTGTGTGAGCAGTTTTGAATTGTCATTCTGAAAGGACTTGATCTGCTTGTTTAATCAAAGCACCTGAACTGCAGCGCCAATGAGAACAAAGTAAAGCATTGTCTAATAGGTTCAATTTTGCTAGAACTGTGAATGAACACAGGCATATGTATATGTACGGTGCTTGTGGGATTCCAGTAATTGAAAGTCCACTTACATAAATAGGGACATTTCTAGCCTCCTTTAGTAATTTTTCCATTAGAAGAGAGAATGCAAGTTAAAAATGTATTTCATTTGCATCAGAATCACATCACTTTACAGGTGGATACATAATGCAAACTACCAAGGGGTGCCTAGGATCTTTGTGCTCTGTTTTTGTTGACTGAAATGACACTACAGTTTATTCAATAAGGGATTCTTCTGAATAAAAAAAGTGATTTATGTGAAGCATGACATCTTTTCTTCTGAATTAAACCAAATGATCAGTAAAGAGGGTTGATATTGATTGGACTATAGAATATGGTGCATTTGTTAAATGGGAGTTTCTTTTCAGTGAGGCTGAAAGCCAGTAAATAGTTCTCATAGAAAAAAGGGTGAAGGTAAAAACTCAATGAGACTTTTAGTCACTGCTGGTAACTAGAAAAAAAGAGACCTTAAAAAGAAAGCAAGATGAGAGAATTAGTGGATTGTGTTGGAAGGATTTATTTCATTTCTGCAGTTTTGAGAGCATTCTTCAACAAAAGAGATGGTTCCATCAAAGACTTTAGTCAGAACATAAACATAATAACGGGAAGATGTTTTAAGCATCATAAGTATGTATCGCACAAGCATACTCTGATAGGGTTAAGTGCATGCTAGCCCTAAAATTCCATGTATACAAAAAGTTGATGGGAGCTATTTCTAACAGTCAAGTCAGTTAACACCTCAACTATGCTTGGGACTCTAAAGTTCTAACTATTGTGAGAATGTGCCATGGAATATGAAATTTTTAGTCTCATCTTAAGTAGAACAAGATATCAACAAGAATTCAAAGTCTTTGTGAAAGAAAACGCATACCTGATATTAATGGTGATGTGAAATTGCAAGTTTAAGAATGCATTTTTGGGGAGGGCGGCTATTGTATCCATATGAATTCAAGAATGAAACAATGATCGCTTTAATTCAATATTCCAGCTCCAATAGCAACTAATAGCTGATGTCTAGGGAATAACAGAACAGGGAAAAAAATGAAAATATAACCAAGCCTTCACAAATATTTAAAATGATATTTAAAAAAGCCTTTCCTTCAGCACTGTCTTTATTTCCTCATTCTTTTCAGGACAGTTGACATGCTTGGGCTGAACAGTGTGTTTTACTTGTAGAATCACATGCACCTAGCACCTCTGGGTAGTAATTAGGATGGTTGGAATTGGATTATCTTGGATGCTTGTGGGGCTCTGTTGCGGAAAGTGTCCTGAGTGTCCTGTTCTCTGTAGCTATATAGCTGTCTTATTTAGTTAAGTTAAGGTTAAAGTCAAGTTGTGTCTGCATGTTATTTTTTTTTTTTTTCTTTTTTTTTTCTAGGCATAATGACCCCTCAAATTCTCTGCTCTCCTGTTTTTGGCAGAATCCATAAATGCTTTCATTTGTAATTCAAAGACTGTCTGGGAGAGGCTGGGGGGAGTGGAGGATTTTGTTATACTGACATGGTGTCCAAACTTTCAGCACTGCCCAATGCAAGTGTTCAAGAATTTTATGCTAGTCTGGGAATAGGTTAATGATTCTTTCTTCTTGCACAGCAAGAATTGCCTTTGGCATGTTACCAGATTGCAATTTGCAATGGTTATGAGAAAATCTGTTGCATGCATTGCCTTTAATGGGTTTGTTTCCTGTTCTTTTGGAATCCAAGTAGCCTACCTGCAAGGAGAGTTTGAGCTGGGAGAGGATGAGATCAGTTTGGTGACAAAGTTTACACTTCTGAACTACTCCCAATTGTGGGGTGGTGTGTAGAGCAGATGTTAAGGCATTGCGATGTTAGTGGTAGGCTGTGGCAATCTGGCCACATACGGACTAGGTTCAGTGCTGTTGCTTTGGCTGGTGCAAATTTGGACTGCAGCTGGCAAGTCTTAACAAGAAGTATGGTCACTTGTTTTGATCACTAAAAGTTATTGAATGAGGTTTTTTTCATGATGGTCACTAACAACTCAGAGGTATTTTTAGGTTGTGGGTGTGTGGTTGGATTTCTGTCCCCAGTTGCTCGCTCTTATGGTCATCTAACACCCTGTTCAAAGTCTTCCAGTGTTCACAACATACTTCTGCTTGGGATCAAAGTCAACAAAGAATATTTTTCTGAAGGCCAGGTTCATCAATGGACAGGTTCATCATCTTGTTCTGCTTTTTCTTCATGGCTGTGAAGGATGGAGGGAGAGATGGAGGGCTGGGAGAAGACAAAGAGTGTATTCTTTAGATCCCCTCACCCGAAGAGGGGTGGCTATATCCCCTCTGAGAGACATCTGATATCCTCTAGAGAGAGCTCCCTAGGAAACCTCTGATCTGATTATGTATACTGAACTCAATGGGACAACGTCGGAGGGTACCAGGAGGTCACAGGATATTAGTTAAAGCGTCACCACATTTTGGGGGTATTAATTCCGACATTATGCTTTCTAATGTGGAACACTTCTTGTTTAATTGAGTTAATAAATTCAATCAAATGTTAACATTTGGTCTGCAAAATGAGAATCAAGTCTCAAAAGCATCTTGATAAATGACAAGAATCTTAAATAGGTGGCTTCATAAATTACGGATGCATTTATTTGCAAACACAACCACATACACAGCGGTATGAACATGTCCTTTAGTAAATGAAACACATCACACCTGAAGCCTGCATTATCTATTTGGTGAGCCTTGGAGATATGCTCCTGAGCAATGCTGACTGCTGAGTGGGCAGGTTATGTACTTCTCCTCATAGCTGCACTAAGTCTGTTTCACCTTGGGCTTAGCTCAGGCCACTTCACACTTTCAAAAGCTGGACACAATGTCTTTAACCCATTTCTTTCCAGATAAAAAGATTCTGGTGTAACCTAAGGGTAAGTGTTGGAATTTACACCACGAAGAACTGTAAAATCAGGAGTATTAAAATGCTTGTAGGATTGCTGCTTCACATCTCCTTCCTTCTGCCTTCTGGTCTGCTGTTGCATTGTCCCTGAAGGAGAAACCTGACGCAGGACAAAGAGGATCCTTGAAGGCAATGGGATCCTCAGACGGAGCTTCTGGGATGCTGGGGACATTTGGAAACCTGCCAGCTAGTTTTTAAAAGTCCTGCCCTAAATATTTACAAAAACTGTGTAATGTTTCATGCTTCTCTGCTGTCCCGCTTTGTGGCACTGATGAAAAGCACCACAAGAAGAAGTGCCCTGGTCCTGCCTGGCTTCCAAGTCTCATTAAGTACAATGGGTTTGCAAGTGCTTCTGTACATACCGGCTGCACTACATCATCCCTCACATTCCTGGTGCTGAAAGCTGCAGAAGGCAGCCAATGGGGAGGGGATAAAGAGCACACTTTTTGAGACTCTCTTTTCCCAGCTTCTATTCTTTGCTTCAGCCAAAGGAATGAAATCGCAAAGCCATTACCTCATTTCTGAATAGTTTGGAAGGCAACTCACTTCGCACTCAGAGGGGATTTTTCAGCAGCACAGAAAAGTGTGCCTTTGTAATGGAAGTTTGTTTGTTTGTTTGTTTTATAAGGCTCACACTTCATCACAAAATGAACATGAAATGGTAGTGAGTTGGAAGTTGAAATGCAAGAGTTTGCAGGGCCTTTTTTCCCAGAATTTGATTACAGACATATGTCTTCCCTGCAGCTTTAAGATTTTAGTAATTAATTTTTTCCCTAGAATTTAGATGATGCTCTGTCTTTCTTTACATCCTTCATGTTTCTTTTTTGAGTACCTCACACAGATCCACCTGAGTTTGGTTAGAAAAAAATAATGTCTGGATTTTGTGAGGCTTTCTGTAAATTCTCTGCTTTATTTATTGATTTATTTATTATCATTTATTATTTATTTATTTATTTATTTATTTATTTATTTATTTATTTATTTTCAAATAGCTTAGTACAAAAATATACTAAAAAAATCAATGCTAAAAGGAGCAACAAGTAGAGATGCTTTAATTGCTCAAGTAAAATAAATTCTCATGTAGACATAATCACAAATGGAGCAGTCTTGTTTGCACATTCTGTCTAATTCATTTTGTTTTTCTAATGATTTTTTTTTCTTTGAATGAAGAACCTCAAAATATGAGACAAGCCTTCATGACTGCTGTTGAATCATAATGAAAACAACATACTAAAATCAACATAATGAAATCAACATACATTCTCACATCTGAGCTGGTACCTGAAGCTGCTCTAGCCTTTGTATTCGTTTTCAACAGGATATTCCTTTAGTGGGGAATCCAGGCTGGGCAATCAGGTATCTTCTGTGTGCTGGTGCTATAGGAAAGCAAAAGTCATTTTGCAATGCAAGTCAAAAATTTCTTCAGCATTACTTTTCTTTTGGCCAAGTGTTTATGGCAACCCTGATCCACTGTGCACTGCCCTTGATCCAGTGCCCTTGTAGATGTGTAGTGCTTGGGTACTGCTGTCCTGGTCCAGTATATGGTCATTTATCCTTACTTCTAATACTTTGGAAATAACTTGGTGGGACTCATCTACCTTCCCAGTCTCTTCTACAAGAAATATGTTGTTCCTATAGCTTAATGCTTGTGACCATGTCTCCTTTTTCTAGTCCATCCCTCTCCCATGCACTGAAAGATGCAAAGACCTGATCCTTACCCCTCAGTGAATTGCTTTGTCTTTATGAGTAGACATCATCAAAAATACTTACAGAGCCAACTGAAATCTCCTGATATGCAATTATACTGCATTTGTTCCTTGTTACTTTTTATACTGGTTAATTAAATTAGCTTTCTATTGCATCTATATCAAACAATAAATTAAATGTTGTGTAATCTGTATTTAGTACTTTCCTTCCTATCAGCTGTATGGTAGTATAGTTTGCCAAGCTCCATCTGGTTGTATATGCAAAATCCAATAATGTCTAGCTATTCTTATGAAGAATAAGATCCAGTCTGAGTTGGGAGGCTTTGTACAAGGTCTATGTATCCAAATTTTCAAATTAGCACTTTGATAGGACTTGAATGATGTAAGTCAGTAAAATAAGATACTTTCATATTTTCAACTATAGAGATGTACCACAATAAATTGTACTTTAAGATGTTGATATCAGTCATTTACATAGGTGAAGAGATGTATTTTAAGAACTTAGGAGAAAATCCCATTTTATCAAAACAGCGGTGTACTGGCCAGAAGGGTAGAGGGTACAGAAAAAATATTTATGTAAATATTTTTCAATGGAAAATCGATAACTGAAAGAAAGTCTAAAACATCAAAAATATGAAATAATATTTTTTTCCCCAATTTTTAATAAAAAAATCAGTTTCCCTGATGTGAAGAAACAGCTTTTTTATTTTTAATTTTAATCTTTATCTTTATCTTTATCTTTATCTTTATCTTATCTTTATCTATCATCTTTATCTTTATCTTATCTTTATTTTTATTTTTATTTTTACATGTTTTTTATTTTTTTATTTTCAAGCAGGACTTATAACTCATTTACACGTGCAAACACTTTGGATTTTTTCTCTCTCTCTTTTTTTTTTTTTTTTTTTTAATTTAAATATAACTTGTATTGAATACAAAAGCTTATGTATAGGATGGTATATAATTAACAGATACTACTGGTGTTATCGTGTAGTGGTGCTATAGCTATCGTATACTACTACTTATTTTTTTATGCAACACATGAGTATTATCCTATAAAACACCCATCAGAATAGAATTGTTTCATGGAATGTATATATTTTCCAGATTTGCCAATGTTTTCCTACTCACCAGGTTCAGAGTTATGGATTAATTTAAAACACCCATCAGAATAGAATTGTTTCATGGAATGTATATATTTTCCAGATTTGCCAATGTTTTCCTACTCACCAGGTTCAGAGTTATGGATTAATTTAAAACACAAACCCTCAAAATCACAGTAAATTGAATGTGGCTACTCAGGATATGAATCAGAAAGCCATATCCAGTAAGCATTTAAACATTAAAATTAATCTGACTTAAAAGCCATGCTTAGGCTGTTTTTAAGTTGAAGATCCTGGAAACAGTATGTAGCAGGTGGTACCTGTACTTTTCTAAATTGTAGACAGCAAATTTGCTGTAGTAAAAAAAGAGGTAGGCAGAACATTTTTGTTTCAGTAAATGCCAAATTATTTTACAGAATTTGAATGGCTAAAATTTTAAAAAAGTCAATCTCCCATATCCAAACATCTACTGAAAAGGTCAACTTCAACACAATTCCTTCCTATGAAAATTTTACAAAGATTTTGCTTTCCCTCCAACCGAGAATAAAAACAAGCGTTAAAACCCCATGAGCTGTCATGAAAAAGAAATGTTGGAAAATATGGTGGCAAATCAAAACCATGTTTCCTTCAGTGAGTGTCATCACTCATAACCTAGAAGTGAATGCAACGTGAGTATAATTGTTGTTGTTTGCAATAAAAGCAATAAAAGTTTGCAATAAAATTTTCTTCTCACAGAAGCCTTAACGCATCAAGGAACTTAAAAATTCAAACACAGACAATAATGTAGTATCAGTGAGATTATTCCCAAGTTTTTAAATTTAAATGTGTGCTTAACTTGCATTGGAACAAACAAAAAAATAAATAAATAAAATAAAATTCAAGGAACAATGCTACAGGGAGTGAAACCAACCTGTAATACAAGTTGTAAACATTGAGTGCTTTTACTCTAAAACTAGTAAAAATGCTTTTTAATAGATGTAGCTGAGCTGAGTTTATGTATAGCATACCATGCTGACTCTTTGGAGATGGAGTGATAGCGATGAGATAGACTGCTTTCTATATCAGGGTTTTGAGCTGTCTAAAACTATCTTATACAAAAGGTTGACAGAATATCTGAATGGCAGCATTATATAAATGGTGCACAACAGTGCATAGACAATTAATAGAATATGTCTATAACTCTTATTAATGATGTCAACAAAGACACATTCTTTTTCAACACAGTTTCCCTTTTCTCACATCCTACTCCTGCCTCTCCATGTAGCAAAATATAGGAACATACTTCATATGAAT